>NC_056726.1:1876985870-1877285870 GCF_019279795.1 Protopterus annectens
TCTTCATTCTGCAAAGGTTCATGTTCTCTAATTGGAATCAGAACCACCTAGGAATCTACAGATGATTTAAATCCACTGGATAATAAACCTGAAGAATGTTGGATAAAACATATAAAGTTTCAAGTTCCTTTAAAATTAAATTTATGTACAGATGAGCATAGTTTAAGTGCCCTATGTGATATACACACAGTGATCTGGTTTTTATAAATCATCTATTAATATTTATCTATCCTTTAGAAAACTATAGTTTCTTTCATTAATTTGAATTTATTGAGATTGTATAATGATAATTAGACAATGATTTCTCATCTGTATTCAGAAAGATACATGCTGATTAGACAGAGCAATCAGAGTGTTCATTGTAAGTCTAGAATTAGTCATAAAAAGGAGTTTTATTTGTCATACTGAAAATAAGTATCCCTGTGGCCAGCAGCTACTGAAATGATAGCAGTCACAGCTGATGTTTTTCTCTGCTATAGATATAAACGAAACAGCAAATTAAAAATGTGATTATTAAAAAGAATGAATGAATATGTACCACTGCAACTGTCTGGGCAGGTTCATATTCTTTACAATATGTCTAACTGGTAAGCAGAAAATTGAAGAAATGCAGAAATGTCACAACCTGTAAACATGCAAACATAAATTTTTGCTTGTATAAAATATAAATAAAATACATTCTTCGTGCATAAAAGTGTATGCTAAGCAATAAATAAAGACATCATGCCATAGTTACTAGAGACAGAACTGCAGTAAAACAGCTATTTTTCTTTTGGCAAATGACACAAACATTGAAACAGTCCATCAAATATCACAAGCTATGAAACCCCTGCTTGCTGTATGGTGATTAAAGATACCTTATGTAACTTAAGACATTAAATAAATAAACAGCAGCTAAAGTAGGGAGGCAGAAATTCCTAGTGCAATAATGCTTTCTCCTGAAGTTCCATGATAACTATATCAAAACACTATATTATCCTTTAGGAAAAAGACAGAAAGATGTTTACCTATATGATTGATGACCTCTTAATGGCTTAAAAATTATAATAATCAAAAAGTATACATGTTATTAACAAACAGAATGCATGTGCTTTAGTCAAACAGAATGTATAGGCAATCGACAGAGTTGCAAAATTAATTGATTTCTATGATACAATGGTGTTATTTAAAAAAGCAAGACCTATTTTTTAAACAATGCCATTGTTTAATGCTTAAATAAAAAAGCTAATTTCCAGCACTTTTTGGACAGTAAGGTGGTGTAAAACACTAGTAAATACACAAACACCCACACAATGTTAAACAAAGCTAATGCCAACTAATACACTTGGCTGGGTTTGGAAAATGCTTAGTTTGCCCATTGTTGGTTTGTTTGGTCACTCAGGCTTCTGCATTTCTTAGACATGGTCAGCAACATGGCCCCATGAAGCAGATTCTTAACATTAATACATCAGTTATTTGTTTGACTGGATCACCTCAATGTTGGTCAAGCAAAACTCTGTAAATGTGTGACTGGAGATCAACAATACATTACACTGTACCTCACAGGAGTGTAGTAGGGAAAGCAGTGGTCTGAGGGAGTGGGATCAAATCCATCATGTGGATTAAACCTGGCAGTGTAAACCTTGACTCTAGATGATTGTCACCATTGAAGTGACACCCTGACCCCATGTGCAAAAATGGGAAAAAGGGGTTGTGGTTGCATGGATGGATGAATGGATGGATAAAAGACTGCCTGACTGATGGGAAATATAATGTAAAAGCTGAAAGGACATATCTGGGGAAATCTCAGTCATCATCATCATCATCTTCTTTCGGCTGTTCCGGAAATCTCAGTATGTAGTAAAATTCAGCAGAGTTCAGTGCTGGTACTAGACGTTTTGTCATATTTGCATCCGATATCAAACTGCGGGTGAAGAGCAAGAGCGCCTATTTGTCAAAGATGCCACCATTGTTGTAATGGTTGCAGATTAAAGAATAGTCTTCACTAAGAGCTGATGTGGCTTGTAGGGAGAAATAATAGGTGATGGCTGTAATCCACTGCAGCAAAGTGCAGGATACTGAGGTGAAGATAATGTTTGTGGTGGTGAAATATATGGAAAACATGGGTCTATATTATAACTTCGAAGATGTAAAACTTCAAAAGTTATAATATCGAACCCACAACATCGAAGGATGTAAATAGCGAAGCCCCGGAACATCGAAATCTTACCTAGGGCAAGATTTTGGTGGGCCGTTCCGTGGCTTTGCTATTTCCGCCACTGTGGTGCGAGAGCTACGGACCTTAGGGTTAGGGTGTGGGTTAAGGTAAGTGGATAGTTAGTAATGTATGTATGGTGTAGTGTAGGGTTGGGTTTTGTTAACTGTATGTGAGTGTATTAATTAGTTTGTTTGTGTATAGTTTCATAGGGTATGTGTTCGATAGTTATGGACCTTAGGGTTAGGGTGCAGGTTAAGGTAAGTGGATAGTTAGTAATGTATGCATGGTTTAGTGTAGGGTTGGGTTTTGTTAACTGTATGTGTGTGGGTTATTTATTTTGGTGTGCTTGTGTGTATGTTTCTCGGTACAGCAAATTTTTTTTCCCTGGGAAAACATTCGCTATTCTGAGCGTTCAATGTTATCAATATTTGAAATTCCAAGTTCGAACTTATGGTGTTCAATATTTTGGAATTTCAAATATATAATATAGACCCGGAAAATACACATACTTAGACAGATAACCTTAGGGAAGACAAAAGGAAAAGATCTCTGAATCAAAGTCATCTCAAGATGAATTATGAAATAAATGCAAAATGATGGTGAAGAAGGCTGACAAGATGCTGGGGTACATAGTTAACAAACCTGATTTCAGAAATTTTGCTAAGGCACAGGAATTGAAGCTAAGGCCAGTTCATGTATGAAAGTGCTATCTCTGATTATAAAAAGCAAAGCAATTCATCCAGAAAATGTAAAAAAATAAATTATGGTGCAGCAGGGAAGAAGCAAATCTTATGCTGACAAAGATGGCAGAGTAGCTGGCTTGGATAAGTACAATTTAAGTGGCTGTAGATAATAAAAATATTTAAAAAAAATTTTTAGTAACAAAGTACTTTGTTCCCTTCTGCAGGATGCAGTGACCCTGTAGATGATTATAAATTAGAGGATGCATGGTGTCTCACCCTCCATGGGAACATTGAAGACTGTGCCTTCCCATAGGAAAAATATGTTTTTTCCATTGCATGTTCATAGAAATTTATTTCTGGACTCTACATTTCACAGTTTTTGCTTTGTTGTGTGGGAGTAAGTTTTTTGGCATGCAAGATAGCTAGTCTGTGGTCCTACGTATAACCTTAAAGATGTTTTCCTCTTCCCCATGAAGTAGAGTGACATTGGATTTGATTTTATATATGTAAGGGAATGCAGTGACATAAACCCCTGTATTGAGAGGTGTTGTGGGCTTTGCCCCTACAGAAAATACATTTAGGCTACTTTTTCTTCCATTTGTGTTTGTTTTTCTTTGCAGTAGTTTCCCATAGTGACCTGACATTGATAAGGGAAACTGAAGCTATAGCTAAAAGCTGTGCTGGATGTCAAATGGTACAAAATATATCATCACTATCACCTGAGCATGTTTGAAATTGTTAGCTGCAATATATTTTCATATTAAGTTTACTGTAAATGCACAAAATTCCACATTCACAATGATCTGATGTAATTCGCATTGAATCAACAATAACCAAAAAACCAATGCAACACACAGTCCAGAGTTTCAACATATGAATGAAAGGTCTTGGAAAATGTTGACACAAGCTGTAAAATATTAACCAGGTAGACTACTGAACCAGCAATTGTCAACTTGTCCAAACTGTCTCCTGGCAGATACTTTTAACACTGTCGATAGAGGAGATGGTGCTCAGAAAAGACAAGCACAATACTTTAAATTCAAGTTCAAATTTAGCAAAAGCAGATAAGCAATCACATGGCAGAAACAAATGAGACAATAAAGCAAACAGCCAAGAAATTTAAGCAATTAAAACATACAGCTAAAAGATTAAACAAGCCTCACAGTCAACTTTAAGTAAAATATGTTATAAATAAAGGAAGATGCATGAACCATTGTGTGAAGGTAATAATACCATATAGCAGTGCAATAGAATACTTAAGTACACAACAACCAGATGGACTAGAACCAAATGCTAGACAACTGAGTTTTAAATAAATACCTGCAGAGCAAAACAATATAGTAGAAGTAATGACTGCCTATGATCAAACCCTTAGTCAAATACTGGACAATAGTAGGCATACTCCAGGAAGGTTGTCTTATCAGAACTTTGACTGAAGATAGGGAGGTGATTATGAGTGTTCTAGACTGAAATTGCTGCCCATTTTGACATCCTGAGAGTGACAGCACAACCCACCTTTGACCTAAGATAGATGATCAAACTTGTTCCTCATTCCATACTGATGGAAAAATTAAAGCTTCACTGTATTACTCAGTTTTCATTCTATCGTCACAGATTGGGACAAAGCCTGCAGTATTGCTGTCTCTAGATCTATCTGTTAGTCAGTTTTCCAATCCCTCTGTCTTTACCCCTGAACAAGCCCCCCAAGATAACTATGAGATATCGATAATCCCCTACTTAAGGTAGCTGCTCCCTTTCACCTGCAGAGATCAATTCACTCTTTCTGTAAGAGAACATAACGTTTGATTTGGAAGTGCTGATTTTCATCCCAGCTGCTTCACACTTAACTCTTGACAATTTCAATGCATGCTAAGATCAATGCATGTTGAGATCAGTGCATGGTGAGATCAGTGCATGCTGAGATCAATGCATGCTGAGATCAGTGCATGCTGAGATCAATGCATGCTGAGATCAGTGAATGCTGAGATCAGTGCATGCTGAGATCAATGTCATTTGATGTTAACAAGAGAGCATTATCTGCAAACAATGAAGATGCAGTCCTTACACCCTAGAATAGATAATCTCCAGACCTCAGTTCTGAACATGAAAGGAGACAAGATGTACCATTTGTAGCATTTTATACACATTAAAACACATTTGACTTAATGTGGGCATACTTATTTTCTTCATTTACATGGACCAAATTACATGCATCAATGCCCCTGCACCCTGTATGTTTGTTGTACCTTCCACAAGATGTTTTGCTGTACATGATCATGTGTCTCCTGCAGAGAAAACTCCCAAGAACAATGCAGCATCTGTGTAAATATAAGGAAGTGATCCAGTGTCCTACAGCCAGGATGAAATCTACATTGCTTCTCCTGAATCAGACGTTTGACCATAAGACAAAGTCTTCTCTGTTGTAGGCTTTTTCCAAGGAAGCTGAATTCCTCTAGAGCAGGAGCATATACTGTATCCTTTTTTTTTTTTGAAAATGTGGACTACCACCTCAGATTGCAGATTGAGGGGATTCTTTCTCCACTTTCCATGCAGCATAGTAAAGGTGCATTAACTGTGACACCTCAACAGTGTCCAATGTCTTCAGCATTTCTGGCCAGACCCCAGCAACTTATTAGTATAAATTATCTGGTGAGTGCAAAATCTGTCCTGCGAAGTAACTGATTAAGTGATGTTCCCTCTAATACCCATTTTCATGTGCTTCCATAGTTAAAACACTTCAATTTGTATTGCTTCTGTAGGTTAAAAAGCTTCCATTATATAAGATGAGAATATGATCATTTGGAAATTACTTTGATGATTACACCTGATCAAAACTTTCAGTATCTTTCATTCTAATGGTACAGACTAAGCACAACTTGTTTTGCAGTAGACAAGCCCCCTTGTACCCCCACCATGTGGAACCAAAGCCTTGCACCTCCAAATTTATATAGACCAGCCCCATGGTTTTAAAACACTGGGGAAAGGAGAAGGTCTCCCAAACACTATATAGCAGACTTGAGTAATCACTATTTTCACTGTAATATGAGCAAAGAGAGATTTCTGAGGAACCAATGTTTAAGAAAACACAGGATAGTGTGTTAATAAATAAATAAGGAAGGAAATGTGAAAGATACATGCCAAAAGTACACATTCGACTATGCTGAGAGCATTGCTGATGTCTTTGAAGTGGTAATATAAGGGTGCATGTATCATAGCTCTAATTCTGAGAATTTTTAGAGAGAAACAGTATAATGTTATACTGTGCAATTATACACTAGAATGGGCAACACTGAAGAGGCGGGAAGTGGATAAAAGGTTTATTGATGGCAACTGGACAATGCATTAATCAAGCATGACTTAAGGAAATATTGCTTCACAGAGAGAATGGTGTGGCCTTGGTATGTACTGCCAGTGGCAATAGTGTACTATAATTCAAAGGTTAAGAGGTTAAGGTGTAAGTAAGGAAGAGGCAGGGTAGAGGAGGCAAGAGATGCAGAGGTGTGAGTTGCATCATAAGGTGAAGTCAGTAAATCGCCGGTCTCCTTCTGTGACCCCATTCATATGTTCTAGGGCATGGTGAACTGCATGAGAGTAAAGAGTTTCAGGCATTAATATCACAGACTCTGTAGCAAAAAACATGGCAAAGAAGCTATGAATAAGACAATAACAACTAAGAATGCAAAAGCAGAAGAAGTACAGCTGCATACATAGCTGGCTCACTGAATATTTGGACAGACCAAAAAAATGCCTTTTTCATCTGGCTTGTCATATGATCATAATTATGTATATGTATTTTGTCATGGCGTCATACTTCTTCATTTTTGTGTGCATGCATGCATGCATGCATGTAGTTTCTGTTTATTAATGCCTGCTCAGATTAACATGCATCTGTTGGGAAAAACAGCTGCACAAGTGGAAGAAGCCAAGAAGCCTTCTGAGTAGCAATGACATCATCCCCAAGCTCTTTGATAATCACAAAATATAATATTTATTATTAGGGCATTTAAAGGACCCTTGTAATTTCCGTCAGTGCCTTATTTTTCTTGTTGAAGTTAGCCAGAGAGCATCACTGGCATGACATCAGCAACATGCCCTAGTTAATTAAAAGAATTGCTGTTGAATGAGTTCTAAATGACAGGTTTTCATTTCAGTCCTGCTCTGTTGCTTTTCTTGGCAATGTTTCATGTCATGAAGGTCAGTTAAGAACCAAAGGGCCTCACTTTTTCAGAAGCTGAGATTGGAGCTCAAAAAGACATGTCTGCTAAGAAGCTACATACGAAATGGTAGCTCTCTGGGATCGGCATGAGAGTGAAGAGTTCCAGGCATTAATATCACAGACTGTGTAGTAAAAGACGTGGCAAAGGTCCCTAGTTAGAATGGGCGTTATTCTCATTGTGAAAAATGTCTCACTGTTTTAGGCTAGTCTTAGAGCTGATGGAGCCAGACTGTAAAACAGATTTGCTTGTATTGTTAGCCACCTGCCTTTGTAAATAAACGTTTTGCTTAGTATAGCAAAACTAATAAGCATTTGATTAGAATTCTTTATTCAAGTTAACTGTGTCAGTTGCTTAACAGACTTAATAAGTGGCTAGAGTACAATATCTGGAAACTAAGGAATTTCAATTTTAAATTCAACAAGGAAATGATAAAAGTACCGACACGAGACATCTAACACAGGTATACCTGACTGTATTCAAAACTCAGCTGCATTGTGCAAATACTTCATGGATGACAATAAGGAAAGAACAAATATAATAAAGCATCAAGCCTATAAATCTGTAAGTTTTGCTGTTAAAGTAACATGATAAGGAACTGCAGTTACAAGGAGGACACCATCTTACATGGTTCTATTTACACTCAGAGTGGTAACTATATCATTCCATTCCATTGGGGTTTTTGACTCTACAATTCTGCAGACAGAAAATTAGTGCATTATGTTCCTGTAACAATCAACAAAAGCCACTAAAACATTTCATGTATCAGACAATTAGTGCAGAGGATTAAGGCTATAAGCTGTTAACAAGCTGCTTCCTGTAATCCAGGGTTTGATTCCTTCAGCTTTTATTTGCCAACTTGAGCACCATATTCTGCAGAGAAACATACACTGTGAAATATGGACCTTCTGGGATGTTTATAAATCCAAGCTGACCTTAGAAAATGCTGTATGCCTTGAGGTTATGAGAAAAGACAAGTGGGTGTGCTTTAAAGTCTGATAAACAGTGTTATAATTTTAATATGTTTGAGAATATTTCCAAGTTGATTACCACCTCCTTACCTTCCATTAAATCGTAGCTAAATTTGTGT
The DNA here is from genome assembly GCF_019279795.1 of Protopterus annectens. Taxonomy (NCBI): domain Eukaryota; kingdom Metazoa; phylum Chordata; order Ceratodontiformes; family Protopteridae; genus Protopterus; species Protopterus annectens. The sequence goes on from NC_056726.1 coordinate 1,876,994,055, forward strand.
TCTCATTTTCCTTGCATATATTATGGACTAGTCCAAAATTGTTACACTAAAATGGTATCTTCCTTCAATCAAGGAGCATCTGTATTATAGTTATTAATGATGAGTATCATATAAGAGCTAGCAGACCTTCTGCATATTGCTGCAATGCTTGTTAGAATTGTAGAGGATTATGATCGGGTATCCAATCATAATCAAACTATTATGCATTTGAGGCATGGATGCCAATAATTTCATCCCAGGCATAAAGCTTGAGAAGATAAAGTCCATGTGAAGAACACACGATAAGTATTATGATAGAGAGACCCCATCATAATTCTTTGTGGTGCAGTGAACTTTATCTGCTCCTTGTACTACAAGTTATAGAAAATAAAAATGGTGTTTTATTAGCTTCTGAAGTCTTTCAAAGCTGGTAAAATAATTACAACTTCCAAATAGACAGCAGGCAGAAACGAAATGTTCTTGTGAAGAATAAATTAATTTAAAAGCTGTTAGACATGTTCTGCCACAATTTTTTGTTTACAACTGTGACAGAATGAAGTAGCTAATATTTAAAGCTGTTTTAACTTCTGTCACTGCTCTTTGCTAGATGGCACTGTCCACTATTAACTGCTAGCATGAGACCCAATCTTAACAGAGCATAGGGGTGCATAACAAAAGCCTGATAACTACCTTTCTGACATCAGAAAGATGCTTAACAACTTGCCTAGTTCCTATTTTCAGATCATAATTTTGTATAGGCTTTAATGTTAGGATTGTAAACTAGGCAGTTGCCTACCAATAATTTATTGTACTTTTTTGCATTTATTAAAGGAGGATTTTTTAATGTTATTGTGATGTTTCATATTTTAAAAATAAAAATGTTAAAAAAAATTAAATATAATTTGCAGCTAGGCTGAGGTCACCACTGAAGACTACATGCATGGTCAAGGATAACATTTCCCAAAACAGTAATCTGTAGGTCATAGTGATAGCCACATCAATTACTTCTAAACAACACTCTGACATGTAACACCTTCCCCTTCTGGGACAGTTCTTAAAAAGCCACAAAAACAAAGTCTAAACAAGTACTGACAGTTCTTAAAAAGATTAATCATTTGAAACCTAATTTTTCAAACTTATACCTGCGGAATGCTTCTGTAAGAAGGATGAGGAAAGCAGCCACTAGAAAAGAAAGCTGACAGGAATCAGAAGGCATGAGTCAAATATGGACTGGGTGAATGGTGTAAAGTAAGGTGTATTTACATAAAGGGTGATGGGTGAGTGTAAAAGCACAGAAGCAGAGGCTTGAAAGGAAAACAGTGAAAAAATAAAAACAGTGAATGAAACACATCAAAGGAAAGAATAAACAAGAAAGGACAATGATACTATATATCAAAAGCATTATGCAACATGAGATATACAAAAATGGCCAGGCTGTAGTAATATGGTAGTTCATCTTTGCCGACTAGTTCAATACACCTATCTAAAACTGTGGTAAAATAGCTGTATCTTGGTCATACTATACATCTGGTATGATATTTAGTCTAAAATAGCATGTTGAAAGACACAACATATGAGATGATTCTGGATATGTTTCTTATTAAAGGATTATGCCATTTGACCAGCATATGGTTCTGTGAAACACAGGTCTGTTTCAACATCTGATTCACAGAGAATAGTGAGTTTAAGTTCACTATAACACTTAAACCTGAATACTCGATGACTTATCTCGAATAATAAAACACAAAGATAAAACCATAACAAAAATTATTTATAACATGTATTGTTATATTGACACGTGATAACCAGGTGAGTGGGCTGGTCAAATTACCAGCAGAGAAACACTATTGCCGTATGTTAGAAAAAAGGTAACCATGCATAAATGATCTAATAAATAAAATTCATATTAAGAATAAAGCATCAGTAGACAACTAATCACAAACTTTCAACATCTCCATCAGTTATCAAAATGAAAAGTGAAATCCAGCAAGTTCTACCCAGCTAAATAAAGTTCAGATAATTATTGATAACAGCACATCCTAAAAAGGGCAAACACTTGTATATCTGGAGAGTCCTCATATACACTATCCTAGTTTCAGACACACATATACAGTGCCATGTTTCTTGGTACAGAAGCTCCATGACCACTGAGAAGGGAAGACACACCTAACAGTCAATGCTGGTAAGTGTAAGACAAAAAAGAAATGTAGGTACTCACTGCTATAACTTAAGTCCACAAAATGACCACAGAAAGGAAATTAAAAGCGCACTCCAGCACAAACTCAACAAAGGATATTAGAGAGTAATGATGTTATTCAGACATAGCTAAGCAGAGGCTAAGTTGCACAATAAGGAGACTGCAGACAAGCTCCTTGTGGCAGATGAAACACAATGTGGTGTAGTCTAGTCCAGTCCAGTGTCATAACTACTAAAGTATAAAGAGTTGACGGTAGAAGATGGTGGCTTCCCAATAGAGCCTTGCAAGCACAAAACAGAAATAACTGCATGCAACAAAGTGGCTGTCTCTGCATTAAAGTTACCTGCTGCTGTTCATAGGTTCATAGGTTGATACTAGGCTATCGGCCCTAGGGCCTATGCAAGCCTAGCCATAACAATTCTCTGGATATTTCTTCCCACAATATTTACTTCTCTGGGCCCCTGTCTAGCAGGGCAACTGACATGATCCCCAGGGTGAATTTCCTTTCTCCCATCCAATCATCAAGGTTCCTTTTGAAGAGGGCCAAAGAGGTGCTCTGCTTGACATGTATGGGAAGTCTATTCCAGAGTCTGGGGAGTCTCTGGGTCAGGAACCTATCCCTCCAGCATGTTTTGTTCATTGTGATGACAAGGTTTAGATCCCTGGAGCATGTGGCTCTGAGGGATTGGGATTTCTTTAAGTGGAGCATGTCCAAGGGTTGGGAGTTGGTATAATGGTTAAGGTGTTAACCTCAAAGACACATGGTACAGGGTTTGATTCTCTTTCTCTTTCCAACAGCTCAGGGTTTGGCATGGCCTTGTATGTTAAGCAGAGATTGCCTTTGAGTAGACGATATGCCACAGAGTATAGCTGGAGCTTTTTTAGATGGTCAGCATATGGCATCTGCTTTAGGCCTGTGATTCTTTTAGTGAGTTTATGCAGCTGTTATCCTTTGTATTTACAGGAATAATATATGTCAATAAACAATGATGCCACTGTGAACCTCAATATCATAACAATAAGTAAATGATAAAAAAATGCAAAACGAGGTGGCTAAAAGCAGTAAAATATAATTTTAATACCAGGTAAGCACTTTCACATCAAACAATGCTTCTTCAGACCATTACAAAACACTCATCACATCACTCTATATATATGTCTATGAAATAATTCATCGATTAAACAACCAAATAGAGCAATCAAGATCTTAAAGTCAACTCACATCTCTAACTCCAAGTAATATCTCATATATACATATCTATACATAAAAAATATCGCATATATCCATATATAAAACTGTAATATATATATATATATATATATATATATATATATATATATATATATATATAAATGCATACTGACTGCATATATAAGAAAAAGTTACTAAATATAACACATACAATTCATATAATGCATATATCATCTCAAGAGTCTAGCTTTTAAGTGTGGTTTAATGGAAGCTCTGTCATTAAGACCAGGGATTTTGTCTGCTTCCAGTTCCAAAATCCACCTTAATTCACGTTGTTCTGTTAAATTCTTGAAATCTCCTAATCTTAGACTAGATCTCAAAAATTCTATTACTCTAAAACTGAATCTATCTTTTATCTATATTGACTCTATATTTTACTGCTTTTAGCCACCTCATTTTGCATTTTTTTATCAGCAATAGCATAAGTGCCTGTGAGAAGCAAGCTGGATTTGTTTTATTGTGGCTATTATTTGAGTAAAATGGTGTTAAGATACATTCAAAGCTCTCAACTGTTCCTAATTTCACAGATTGTCACTAATTTTGCCTCATATTTTAGTCTTTCTGTTGTGAAATTTGCAATTTTCTGGTAAATCATTGATGGCTGCAGTCCTAAATAGTAATGTCTTTGCATTTCAATCTTCTTATAATTTAGCGTTATAAACAGTAAGTGTCTATCTTAGGAGGTCTGGGCATGATATATGTCCTTTGTACTCTACTTCTCTTTCCCTCTTCTACAAGCCCTTTTATTGCTCCCACACTCTATCCTCATATACCCTCAAACAAACTGTAAATAAAACTTATTTTTGCTAGATAAAAACAATGTTATGTTATATGTGTTTGTAAAAACACACTACTGATCTTGGAACAGTGTATATAGTTTATAACTAACATGTGATCTGTTGTGACTGTAAAGCTTTTTGGGTCTATATTATAAGATTGAAGTTTTACAACTTCAAATACCATATGGGTGACACCATATGAGTGAAGATGTAAAACCTCGAAAGCAAAATAAAAAAAAAACTATGTGATCGCTCTGAGCAGAGGAGCTGCACCCTACTTAAATATATCAACTCCGAGATAACACTATGTTGAAGTAAAGGGAAGAATTCCCTACGGCGATCTCTGTTCACACTTGGGAGGTTTTAAATATTCGCTCATCTGGTGTCGCCCATATGGTGTTCGAATATTTAAAACATCGGTCTTCTAATATAGACCCAAGGTTTTTTTGCAAGAGACTACTGTACATAGTCTGCTCTCTGTGTGTAATGTTGTGCTGTATTTTATTGAAGACTATGTTATTTTTGCTTTCATTAACTTAGATAATGTTAGGTTATTTATGAAAATACTCTGTGTATCACAATATCCAACATGTTGTTCAGTATTCTTGATTTACTATTCATTTTCCCTACTACTGTATGTAAATATTCTTTCACTCAGAAAAAAATAACTATTTATCTACCATCAATTTAATTCTATTTCTGATAGTTTATTTAAATGTACTGTATTAGAGCTTGTCTTCCTGGGCCTCTGCTGAAAATGTTTTTTTTTTTTTTGCCCAATCAGACTTTCCCGGTTAACAAATGCAAAATAAAATAATAAATAAATAAAAAAGTAGGCAATCATTGGCAGCAAATGATGTTGCCATTTCACAGTGTCTTGTTCTTTGGTTGGGTTTTTGGCTGTGGCTCCTTCTGTCTAGAACCTACATGCCCCTTCCAGCTCTGTGTGGGTTTATTGAGGAGCTCTGGCTTTTACCAACACCTCAAAGACACCCTAAAAACATACTGTAGGTAAACTGGCGTTCCTACAATTTGCATGTAAGTTAGCATGCAGCATGTTTGACTAGTGTATGTGTGTGTGTGTGTGTGTGTGTGTGTGTGTGTGTGTGTGTGTGTGTGTGTGTGTGTGTGTGTGTGTGTGATGTGTGTTGGTTTGTGTATATGCGTGTATCTGTTTGTGTGTGCGTGTGATTGTGCATACTTCTTATGCTAGACATGGCTTGTTAGGAGCAGAGTGTATGTGTGTGTGTGTGTGTGTGTGTGTGTGTGTCTGTGTGTGTGTGTGTGTGTGTGTGTGTGTGTGTGTGTGTGTGTGTGTGTGTGTGTGTTTGTATAATACCATGATGTTTATCAGTAGAGACACACAACATTGGGGCACAAACATTCTGGATAGCAGTAAAAAAAACAGTTTATAAGTAATTTTCTTCCAAAAATAAGGCAGAGATGCCTCACAGAGAATCTAGATACTTAGAGCTTCTGAGGGCTTGTTGCCCCCACATCCTTAGCTGCTTAAGGGGATTTTGACACAGACTTAGTAGGAAGGCCTTGCCTTCATCTTCTACCCTGGGTCACACTTAGTCTGCAACTGACTGTATTTAGAGGTGTACTCAGATGGTTCATATAGGTTTTGTGGGGGCTGTGGACAATGTACTCATTTTTTCTTAACATTCCTCACAGTCAGACCAAAGAAGGTTGCATAGAAGGTCAGTGCAACTTGTTTAGAGGCAGTGTACTGTGTAGGAGCAACAAACTGGAATACATAACAAAACATCAGATGTGTATACAGGTGATGATATTTTGGACATAGAGGTAAGGAGACATGCTGTGCATATATGCCTGATAGCATCATGTTGAAATATGTTATACATTTTGTTTGCTTACTTTTATCCTGCTCTGACATCAGAGACATGCATTGGGGGTGGCTGTCTTTTGCTGGCAGGGCTGATGAGGCATACTATTTATAGGGTTCCTATCAGATAACTGAAGACGCATTTTGTCGAATGCATCTTGGTCGAACTTGAAATGTCGAAAAGGTAAAATGACGAAGTGGCATATATGCAAATTCTTTCCGTGGGAAAGAAGTCACTTGGCCGTTTCATCACTTTGCCATTTTCGGCACTATAGTGCAATCTCAGAGTTGGTATATTTAACTAGGGGGGGTGTGGGGGGTGAAGCCCCCCACTTTATGCAATGTTTTAATGTCTTTTTTTTTCTTTTTTTTTTTGGGAACAGCGATTTTTTTCCCCTGGGAAAAAAAATCGCTGTTTTGGTTGTTCAATGTCTTGTGACTTCAAACTTTAGAGTTCGATATAACAATGTTCGATCATTTGATCGTTCGTTGTTATAATGGAGACCCTATTTATATGTGCAATAACAACTATATAAAACTTATGATTATGATTATGACCATTTGTTCTTTCACTTTCAATGCAGCCTAATACCACAGGAATGCATAGAAGTTGGTTATCTTTGTTTGGGGGGTAGGCACTACTTCCACATATGATTTATGTAGCCTCATAAGAATTTGCCTTCTCATTTTGTTGGAAAATACTATTTTTGTTTGTTTTTGAGCATTAAGCCTTGAGCATAACTTATTTTTTCCTTGAAATACAATACGATTGACCATCTTTCCTTTTGTTTAGGCCATCGTTGGTTTAAAAGGTTGAAAACGACTTTAAAATGTTCCTTAGAATATACAGAAGCCCACTGCTTCTGGGTGTCGAGTTGATAAAGATCCCCTAGACTTCTTTCTTTTTCTTTCGGCTTTTCCCGGTTAGGGGTCGCCACAGCGGATCACCTGTCCCCTCATGATTGGCAGTGGAGTTTTTTACGGTGTCGAGTTGCCAGCCCGGCGCCCAACCTTCCACAGGAGGCACACACACGCACACACTCACACCTAGGGCCAATTTAGAGTTTCAAATCCACCTACAGCATGTCTAGACTAATTCAACTATTTCAGTACAGTTTTGGCCAGTTAAATTCTGTCCAAAGGATCATGGTAAAGGCTTTAAAAAAAGATAAGATAAGGTATGGAAAAATAATAAAGGAGTCATCCAGATGGTGTGGGGAGCTTCAGGGGCAAGAATGACAAACAAGATTATCACCTTGGCTAAACTTAATACCTAATATTGTGGATTTCATTGAAGCCTTTAATGTCTGTATGAAATGTACTTGCTTTCTGCAGTTCACGTTTGTTCATGTGTTCACAACTTTATATGTGCATTTTAAATATGCAGAACATGAAAGGATAAAAGAAGCAGAACTATGAATTGATTTAAAAGCTATTTAAGTCAGCAGTCTTAATGTGTCCACTGAAAGGATATTGAACCTTGATATCAACCCATTAGAATCCCACAAGGATCGGTTCTTGAGCTCCTGCTTTTCAAGATATTTATAAATTATATGACTTACATAACAGGATAAGCCACTATTGTACAATATTCAAATTATCTACCTCTTATATGCACTGCACCAATTTTAGATGTACTTAAAATCATGATGTAATAATTCTCTAATGAATGAGAAAATGACAACTTTAATCTCAGCTAAGCATGAATACTAATAAACTTAAACTAAAACATTACTGTCAAGATGGAGTGACCAACAAATATTGCAGATTTTGCTATTACTTCCTTAAATGGAACCACAATAAAGAACGCACATAAATCTATATTGCTTAGGGTAATCACAGAAAAATAAAACAAAGCTCAATTAACTCATTGATTATTTGATAAAAAAGTAGATCTGATGTATAAGTCTAATCCATATCTAACACCACCTGACTCAGCAACAGCTCAAACTCTCCTACTTCTATGCCTTCTATATGTTTCATCCACCTTTAACAGCCTTCAGAAAGGACTACAACAAAACTAGAGCAGATGCATGATAAAATAGCTAAATTTAGAAACATTCCAAAATTCCAAGTAAAGCCCACCACTATGCAGCCATAAAGAAAACAGAATGGTTAGAACTGGAAAATGCACTTAACAGTCTGTTGGAGATGTAATAAAGATGTAAAAGCTGATTGGACACACGTTTATGGATTGGGAAAAATTAAATGTATACTGGGAAGAGATAAGTATGTTTTTTAAGGGGTTATGGACTAATAATTGTTCTTTAACTAGATCAGTAATACTAATGAATGGTCCACTTCCTGTATCTGTAAAAACCAAAGAGCAAAACATGTTATGGGCTCTCTTGGCAGTTGCTTAGAAAAGTTATTAGCAAAAAAAAAATTTGTAAATCGAACTCAGTTCCTACATTCAAAGAATTTTTAAATTGTATTTATTTATTTATTTGCTGACATTTGATAACCAGGAAATTCTGACTTGGTAGAAACCCAATTTCAGTGGAGAACTAGGGAGAAAAGCACCAAATTATGATAAAACATTTAAGGACAATATTAGAATATAAATAAAAATGCTGGTTACTGCCACAGCACGCTTGCTTATAAACAGATAAATAAGTAGGTAAATAACTCAGGCAAGCGTCGACAGAGTGAGAAATAACATCCAATGTGTAAAAAATCCAAGCAATCTGGTCTTCTGAAACAGATAAATCAGTTTATTGCACAGATGAACCACGATAAGCGCTTTCACTAACTAGTAGCTTCTTCAGATCACAAACAAAAGGCACAATAGCCATGTGCTTTAAATATCTGCATGTTAATTAATCAACCAACTTTTAAAGCAGAAGCGCCATAAAACAAAATTTGAAAACTAAATATATAAACATAGTATCATTGACATCTAAAATAGACAATAGTGTATACATATTCTATTGAAAATTAAAAATTTAAAAATAACTTCATTCCTTAAAGAACGTAAAAACATATTATAAGCAGCATACTATCAAGTATAAAGGTATATGCAGCCTAATACATAAATGCATGTGATAGTCATATTAAATAAAACCTTGATCCATGCAAGTAGTAATGCAAGGCAACTTATAAACTAAGCAAGGTAGATACCATCAGAAACATGATAATAAAAAATAGTCATATACAGATCGAGGGAACTGTTTTCAAACAAAGTGATACTTGTTATAGTAAAGTCAGTACATGAATGTATATCTGCATCTGTATAAAAAATGTATATAAGTGTAGTGTCTAAATAAATATATATATCTAGATATAAAATATGAGTGCATATGTACAAGAATAGATAAATTAATAAATAGATAGAAGAATAAATTATCTAGAAGTATAAAGCTAAAAACCTTAATGAAACTGCAATGTGAAATAACTAAGTTACCCAGAAAAAATGTATATGTGCAAGTATCAAAGTACATTAAAATCTAAAATCTAAAAAATATCAGAACTTAGTATGCCTACGCTTCTTTAAATGTGGTCTGATAGATGCCCTTTCATTTAAACCATGGCCTCTATCAGCTCTCAGCAAAATTATCCACCTACTTTCTCTGTCTTCAGTATGATTCATAATATCACCTCCTCTTACATTAGCATTCATTTTCTCCAGCAACCTAAACATAAACTTGTGTTCAGGACTTGTTTGTGTCACATGCTTGGCTAGTGCATTCTGCAAATTACCTTTCCTTATATTATAACAGTGTTCCCTTATTCTATCTCTTAGTACTCTGTTTGTTTTACCAACATAAAAACATGAACATAGTTCACATACAGCAAGATATATGACATCATGTGTCATACAGTTGGCATTAACTCGGGTGTATATTTCCCTCTGTGTATCCGGATGTACAAATACTATACTAGAATCTATTAAGGAACAAAAATTGCATTGTCCACACGGTGTTGTACCATAACTAAAGCTCGGGTGTATACCCTTGTTTGGTGGATAACAAAGCAGTCTTTTAAGATTCTTCTTATTCCTGTAGGTAAAAGATGGGGAATCACCTACAATCTTTGTCAGTATGTCATCAGTATGTAGTATGTTCCAATTTTTGGAGATAACCTCTCTGATTTGTTTATTATCTGCTGTATATGAAGTCAGAAACCTAACTTTTGCATTAGTGACTTCTTTGACATTATTCATTACTAAAGGCTTGGGCCCAAAATATGGGGTACCTAATGTTGGACATAAACTTAAAGCATTATCGAATTGTAAATCTACCTCCGTAGAATTATAGCCCCTCTCAGCAAACTTCTCTCCTAAATCATATAGGTCTGCCATAAAGCCTTTATCATTGGAGTTCAATCTAGACATTCGTAGGGTCTGTCCTTTCATTATGTTACTGAAAACATATTTAGGGTGCATACTAGTTCTGAATAATAAAGTATTCCTATAACAGGGTTTCCTAAAAATTCCAGTGTTAAACATTCCACATTCAAGTTTTTCGATATATAGGTCTAAAAATTCTATTTTCAATAATGAGTATTTCATTGTAAATTTCAGACATGGTGTAATATTATTCAAGACCATATTGAAACTAAGCAGTTCTTCTGTATTACCATCCCATAAAATAAACACGTCATCCACAAAACGTCTATAGAATCTTACATGTTTCTTAAACATATATTCTTTAAATAGAAGCTGTTCTTCCCAGTAGGCTAGGAACATGTTGGCGTAGCTATTGGCACAAGGAGTGCCCATAGCTACGCCATCTAATTGCTGATAGATATTATCAGTGAACATAAACACATTATTTTCGAACACTAGCTCAAGGAAGTGTACCAATAAGTCAATTAAAACATTACCATAGGTACTATGTTCTGTAAGATAATTACTAACATAAGCTAGACCAAGGCCATTGGGGATGACTGTGAACAATGATTGTATGTCAAAAGTTACTAAAATCAGATTGTGGATGGTATCCATTTGATTATTAAAATAGTACAAATCTGTTAGAAACTGTTTAGAATCACGTAATACAAATTCATTATTATTTAAAATACACCTTAAATGTTTCTCAATAAAAACTGACAAGTGCTCCGTAACCCATCCTTGCCCTGAGACTATTGGTCTCATGGGTGGCTTAGTAATACTTTTGTGTATTTTGGGTATTCCATGTATAACTGGGATGGTAGGCATCTTAATATATAAATAATTAAACTCATTTCTATTTATTAAGTTACTTCTATAAATATCAGTTAAAATACCATGTACATACGCACACATTTCATAAACCTTAGTAAAATCAATTCTTGTATAAAACACATCACTTAGCATAGTGTACATTTCATTTTGGTAATCTATGGTATCAAGTACCACAACACCAGAGCCTTTATCTGCTGGCCTAATAGTTATATTTAAATCATTTCTTAAGTTATAGAGGCTCCTTCTCTCCTGGTATGACAGATTATTGTTAAAATTATTCGATCTCTTTTTATGAAAATACTTATAAATCTCATCTTCTGTAGTACGTAAATATGCTTCAATTAATGGATGATTGACTGGTGTATAATCGCTAGATTCTTAAACATAAATCTATCATTGCTAGTAGTTGACTCACTATCAATCTCATTAATAGAAGTGCCATTATAAATGTACTTGAGCATAACATTTCTGCAAAACATTCTAACATCTATGATGGTTTCATCTAGCATACTATTGCTATAAGGGATGAAACTTAGTCCTTTGACTAATAAGTTAATGTCATGCTGTGATAGCGGAACACTGGACAAGTTAAAAACTAAATTTTGTTGTTGTTTGTCCACATTTTCTTTAGCGTTGTGTTGGTGAGTGACTCCCCTGAAAACTTCCTTTTTTGTCGCCTCGACTGTTCGAGTGTTCTGCTTAAATTCTTCTCCTGGCGTATAGCTAAAGGGAAGGAAAGATTTAAAGCTGCTCCTTTATTAAATTCATTTGTTTTAGATCTAACAACCTGCTCTTGACCATTCAGCAATCTATTCTTAACTACATTCACAGTAGGATATAAATTTGCATTTTCATTCATACTGTTATGCTATGTGTATGACATCTATAGAGTCATTGCTAGTTGCTATTTCTTCATTACTAGCAGCTAAGTTAGTAGAAGGACAAATGTCAACAGATATAGTATTGGAATCAGCATGTTCATTGACAATGGTTGGGGCCTCTCCTGCAACTTCTGATACATTAGAAACAGCTGCAGGAGATACAGCCACTTTACCAGTGCTCTGTAGAGTCTTATGCTGTTGAAAAGGTAAAGTGCCTTGCTTGATAGCAGATGCAGGCATACGTTCTGGGACACGCCTTTCCCAGACAAAAACTTGCCCTGTTTTAAAATCTTGTATATCCCTTGAGACTTTGCTTTGTTTCTGCTGAAATAATTTACGCTCATAGGCAGATACAGAGTCCAGTATATTATCAAAAAAATCATGTATAGCCAACTCTGTGTAGTCTTTAAACAACTGTTGCTGTAAATCATTGATTTTACTGGTTAGAGCTTGTTCTTCGGGTTTGAAAAAATCAATCAACAGTTGTAAATATTTACGGCTAGTCTCAATGTTTATCTGCTGCCATAATGACAGCAGTTCTGGGTACTCATTGCCTTGACTAGGCATAGAGAACACCCTAAGCCCACGTGGTATAATGGCATTATCTAAACAGAATTGAAAATGCTGCCTTTGCAATTGTAAGCGTTTCAGTTTATAAAAATGTTTCTCTATGTCATTAAGTATTAAATTATGCTGCTTATAATATGTTTTTACGTTCTTTAAGGAATGAAGTTATTTTTAAATTTTTAATTTTCAATAGAATATGTATACACTATTGTCTGTTTTAGATGTCAATGATACTATGTTTATATATTTAGTTTTCAAATTTTGTTTTATGGCGCTTCTGCTTTAAAAGCTGGTTGATTAATTAACATGCAGATATTTAAAGCACATGGCTATTGTGCCTTTTGTTTGTGATCTGAAGAAGCTACTAGTTAGTGAAAGCGCTTATCGTGGTTCATCTGTGCAATAAACTGATTTATCTGTTTCAGAAGACCAGATTGCTTGGATTTTTTACACATTGGATGTTATTTCTCACTCTGTCGACGCTTGCCTGAGTTATTTACCTACTTATTTATCTGTTTATAAGCAAGCGTGCTGTGGCAGTAACCAGCATTTTTATTTATATTCTAACGTTGTTTATACATCTTTTACATTGGTTACGAGACTACGAGTGAACTTTCAGCTACTGGACATTCTACTAAAGTTATGGCGGATATTGAGCTTCCCTATAAGCCCAGAAGTGAACACCGGGGCAAGGCAGCGATGGAAGCCAAGTTTAAACAGCACCTTGAAGGGACTCTTACTACATTATGGTCGCTAACAACTGAACAACTACCAGCTAATATGGGTGAGCGTGATGTGGATTTTCAGAGAGCTAATTTAATACTTAATGACATAGAGAAACATTTTTATAAACTGAAATGCTTACAATTGCAAAGGCAGCATTTTCAATTCTGTTTAGATAATGCCATTATACCACGTGGGCTTAGGGTGTTCTCTATGCCTAGTCAAGGCAATGAGTACCCAGAACTGCTGTCATTATGGCAGCAGATAAACATTGAGACTAGCCGTAAATATTTACAACTGTTGATTGATTTTTTCAAACCCGAAGAACAAGCTCTAACCAGTAAAATCAATGATTTACAGCAACAGTTGTTTAAAGACTACACAGAGTTGGCTATACATGATTTGTTTGATAATATACTGGACTCTGTATCTGCCTATGAGCATAAATTATTTCAGCAGAAACAAAGCAAAGTCTCAAGGGATATACAAGATTTTAAAACAGGGCAAGTTTTTGTCTGGGAAAGGCGTGTCCCAGAACGTATGCCTGCATCTGCTATCAAGCAAGGCACTTTACCTTTTCAACAGCATAAGACTCTACAGAGCACTGGTAAAGTGGCTGTATCTCCTGCAGCTGTTTCTAATGTATCAGAAGTTGCAGGAGAGGCCCCAACCATTGTCAATGAACATGCTGATTCCAATACTATATCTGTTGACATTTGTCCTTCTACTAACTTAGCTGCTAGTAATGAAGAAATAGCAACTAGCAATGACTCTATAGATGTCATACACATAGCGCATAACAGTATGAATGAAAATGCAAATTTATATCCTACTGTGAATGTAGTTAAGAATAGATTGCTGAATGGTCAAGAGCAGGTTGTTAGATCTAAAACAAATGAATTTAATAAAGGAGCAGCTTTAAATCTTTCCTTCCCTTTAGCTATACGCCAGGAGAAGAATTTAAGCAGAACACGCTCGAACAGTCGAGGGCGACAAAAAAGGAAGTTTTCAGGGGAGTCACTCACCAACACAACGCTAAAGAAATTGTGGACAAACCACAACAAAATTTAGTTTTTAACTTGTCCAGTGTTCCGCTATCACAGCATGACATTAACTTATTAGTCAAAGGACTAAGTTTCATCCCTTATAGCAATAGTATGCTAGATGAAACCATCATAGATGTTAGAATGTTTTGCAGAAATGTTATGCTCAAGTACATTTATAATGGCACTTCTATTAATGAGATTGATAGTGAGTCAACTACTAGCAATGATAGATTTATGTTTAAGAATCTAAGCGATTATACACGTCAATCATCCATTAATTGAAGCATATTTACGTACTACAGAAGATGAGATTTATAAGTATTTTCATAAAAAGAGATTGAATAATTTTAACAATAATCTGTCATACCAGGAGAGAAGGAGCCTCTATAACTTAAGAAATGATTTAAATATAACTATTAGGCCAGCAGATAAAGGCTCTGGTGTTGTGGTACTTGATACCATAGATTACCAAAATGAAATGTACACTATGCTAAGTGATGTGTTTTATACAAGAATTGATTTTACTAAGGTTTATGAAATGTGTGCATATGTACATGGTATTTTAACTGATATTTATAGAAGTAACTTAATAAATAGAAATGAGTTTAATTATTTATATATTAAGATGCCTACCATCCCAGTTATACATGGAATACCCAAAATACACAAAAGTATTACTAAGCCACCCATGAGACCAATAGTCTCAGGGCAAGGATGGGTTACGGAGCACTTGTCAGTTTCTATTGAGAAACATTTAAGGTGTATTTTAAATAATAATGAATTTGTATTACGTGATTCTAAACAGTTTCTAACAGATTTGTACTATTTTAATAATCAAATGGATACCATCCACAATCTGATTTTAGTAACTTTTGACATACAATCATTGTTCACAGTCATCCCCAATGACCTTGGTCTAGCTTATGTTAGTAATTATCTTACAGAACATAGTACCTATGGTAATGTTTTAATTGACTTATTGGTACACTTCCTTGAGCTAGTGCTGGAAAATAATGTGTTTATGTTCACTGATAATATCTATCAGCAATTAGATGGCGTAGCTATGGGCACTCCTTGTGCCAATAGCTACGCCAACATGTTCCTAGCCTACTGGGAAGAACAGCTTCTATTTAAAGAATATATGTTTAAGAAACATGTAAGATTCTATAGACGTTTTGTGGATGACGTGTTTATTTTATGGGATGGTAATACAGAAGAACTGCTTAGTTTCAATATGGTCTTGAATAATATTACACCATGTCTGAAATTTACAATGAAATACTCATTATTGAAAATAGAATTTTTAGACCTATATATCGAAAAACTTGAATGTGGAATGTTTAACACTGGAATTTTTAGGAAACCCTGTTATAGGAATACTTTATTATTCAGAACTAGTATGCACCCTAAGTATGTTTTCAGTAACATAGTGAAAGGACAGACCCTATGAATGTCTAGATTGAACTCCAATGATAAAGGCTTTATGGCAGACCTATATGATTTAGGAGAGAAGTTTGCTGAGAGGGGCTATAATTCTACGGAGGTAGATTTACAATTCGATAATGCTTTAAGTTTACGTTCAACATTAGGTACCCCATATTTTGGGCCCAAGCCTTTAGTAATGAATAATGTCAAAGAAGTCACTAATGCAAAAGTTAGGTTTCTGACTTCATATACAGCAGATAATAAACAAATCAGAGAGATTATCTCAAAAAATTGGAACATACTACATACTGATGACATACTGACAAAGATTGTAGGTGATTCCCCATCTTTTACCTACAGGAATAAGAAGAATCTTAAAAGACTGCTTTGTTATCCACCAAACAAGGGTATACACCCGAGCTTTAGTTATGGTACAACACCGTGTGGACAATGCAATTTTTGTTCCTTAATAGATTCTAGTATAGTATTTGTACATCCGGATACACAGAGGGAAATATACACCCGAGTTAATGCCAACTGTATGACACCTGATGTCATATATCTTGCTGTATGTGAACTATGTTCATGTTTTTATGTTGGTAAAACGAACAGAGTACTAAGAGATAGAATAAGGGAACACTGTTATAATATAAGGAAAGGTAATTTGCAGAATGCACTAGCCAAGCATGTGACACAAACAAGTCCTGAACACAAGTTTATGTTTAGGGTGCTGGAGAAAATGAATGCTAATGTAAGAGGAGGTGATATTATGAATCATACTGAAGACAGAGAAAGTAGGTGGATAATTTTGCTGAGAGCTGATAGAGGCCATGGTTTAAATGAAAGGGCATCTATCAGACCACATTTAAAGAAGCGTAGGCATACTAAGTTCTGATATTTTTTAGATTTTAGATTTTAATGTACTTTGATACTTGCACATATACATTTTTTCTGGGTAACCTAGTTATTTCACATTGCAGTTTCATTAAGGTTTTTAGCTTTATACTTCTAGATAATTTATTCTTCTATCTATTTATTAATTTATCTATTCTTGTACATATGCACTCATATTTTATATCTAGATATATATATTTATTTAGACACTACACTTATATACATTTTTTATACAGATGCAGATATACATTCATGTACTGACTTTACTATAACAAGTATCACTTTGTTTGAAAACAGTTCCCTCGATCTGTATATGACTATTTTTTATTATCATGTTTCTGATGGTATCTACCTTGCTTAGTTTATAAGTTGCCTTGCATTACTACTTGCATGTATCAAGGTTTTATTTAATATGACTATCACATGCATTTATGTATTAGGCTGCATATACCTTTATACTTGATAGTATGCTGCTTATAATATGTTTTTACGTTCTTTAAGGAATGAAGTTATTTTTAAATTTTTAATTTTCAATAGAATATGTATACACTATTGTCTATTTTAGATGTCAATGATACTATGTTTATATATTTAGTTTTCAAATTTTGTTTTATGGCGCTTCTGCTTTAAAAGTTGGTTGATTAATTAACATGCAGATATTTAAAGCACATGGCTATTGTGCCTTTTGTTTGTGATCTGAAGAAGCTACTAGTTAGTGAAAGCGCTTATCGTGGTTCATCTGTGCAATAAACTGATTTATCTGTTTCAGAAGACCGGATTGCTTGGATTTTTTACACATTGGGTGTTATTTCTCACTCTGTCGACGCTTGCCTGAGTTATTTACCTACTTATTTAAGGACAATAATTTTACAATCTTGAAATATAAAACAAAAACATCTGCAGTTTACATAATTCTAACAAATTAGACATAATATAAAAACATTACTGTATCTGCAAAAGCCAAAAAGCAAAAAATGCTCTTACATGTAACACCCCCCCCCCCCATTTAACAGCAATGCCATATAAAACTGAAAAAGAAGTGATCAGAATAAAATCTGTAAATCAAAATACTTTTATTGGTTGGGATTACCTTGAACTGTTGCTGCTGAAATGCCAAGTCTCTTTAATTGTTAATTGTATAAGATTACCTTGATGATTCAATGTATTCCTGTCATTGTATAACAATATGTGATGTTGAATTTCTTCCTTTCTGTGAATATATTTTAAATATGTTAAATGAATAAAAAAATTCTTATAAAAAATGCCCTCACATTCTCTCAAGTCAAAATATTCTGTAATGCCCTGTATTAAAAATATCCTTGTACAGTCTTACAATCCTGTAAGACCACTGGATCAGTAAACTAAAACTTTCTTTTTATAGCAAAATCAAACACCCTTTTGAAGTATTCCTTTCTCTGAACAAGTGGTTAGAATTTGTAATGCTTTTCCTCCAAGTAACCAAAGTATCCAATACAGCAGGCAACTCTCTTTACTCTAACTTTGTTGCTAAAAATTAGAATACCCTTCCACATAGTATTAGATCCATAAGCAATCTTAATCATTCCAAAATATCTCTCAAAATACACTTATTTGAATCCTGGCTTTGCACATGTAACACTGCAGGTTAATTATTAACTTAGCATTACTTGTACAGTTGGGCTCTACGTACTAACTCTGTTAACATATCCCTTCTAACAACACTACTTCTCTATAAATAGTTACATTCCTAGCTGCAACTCTCACCACGGAAGTATTACTAATTATGCACTACTTTGCCTAAGTGATTCTCCCTACTTAATTTCCTAACGTTATGTTCCTCCACATATATAAATTCAACCATATATTTGTCTATATTCAAGTGTTTAAAGTATTGCTCTATTTTGATACAATGTATATATTTTTGTTTTTACATTTTTATCCTGTAAATGTGTTAACACTCATTTTTTTGTCAATTTTGTCTATAATTTTGGTTACTTATTGTGATAATTTGTATGTAAGCTTAGACTGGAGCTTTTCTCCCCAGGCTTCTCCTGAAAATGGGCACTGTCCCAGTCGGACCATCCTGGTAAATAAATGTAAAATAAATAAATAACAAATAAATTTAGAAATCAAATCAGAAACCAGCCACAGATTGTTTGAAAACTAAAGGCTGTCCTATCACACAGTTGGAATAGATTATATAATAACTACAAATCAAGTCTAATATAAATGCCATTAACATTTTACTAGCACCTTAGCCTCATAACAAAAATACCAGTTTTCCTATATAACAAACTTCTTACAACTAATCATGACTTCCCTCACTAGAATGATATAGCTAAATTAAAATGGTGCATCTAACACCTAGTGTCTAACGAATACCCAGATATTTTCGTACCTCACCAAATTCTTCTGAAATTCTCAGTTGCTGAATTATCTAATGCTAAGTGGTAAGAAGAAAACACTTCACATGTTAAGGCTTTCTTAGTATTTTCAAACTGTAAGTAACGAACATGATAGTGGGCTTGTCAGTTGTGAACTGGAGAATGCTGTAACATGCACAGTAAAAACTGCAGTCTATACACTGTAAACAATGTATATTGTTATCTTTATTTTCTAGAAAAACAGCCCTATTGTGCTGTTTCAGTCATAACTCTGTCAAGCAAGATGTAGATGACATGTCCCTTTCTCTGTTTATTTTATTTGGTCATATTTTCATTTGTTCTTTAACTACATTGTTATTTTTATGTCAAGCTTTGTTTCCCATTACTTGTGTTTCCTATCTGAGTATATGCCTATATTTGTATATGGAGATCTTCTCCCTGAGCCTCTGCTGAAAATAAGCTGTTAGCCTTATCATACTGTCCTTGTTAACAAATGAAAATTAAACAAAAAAACGGCTGAAGGAGGTATAGATCAGAAATTATTGACCATTATATGATAAGCCATCCTCTTACTTTAGTTCTTCAAGTGTGTGTATGTGTGTGTGTGTGTGTGTGTGTGTGTGTGTGTGTGTGTGTGTGTGTGTGTGTGTGTGTGTATATACACGTATGCACGCATATATGTTTCATTACTTCCAGACATAACACAATTTTGTTTTCATGTGTCTTTGTTCAGTTCCATGGAATTTCTTTGTTGTTATTACAACAGGGGGTTGGAATTCAGTATTAAACCAAATTACTTCAGGTGAATAGTGTTAATTGCGGTGGTGGTGCTGCGCTAGCATTGTTGACTCACAGTAAGACGTTGCCCTGTTCGATTCTCAGCTAGAGCATCTTCTGTGTGGAGACATGCGTGAATGGGCGTACTTTCATTGAAGGTTGTGCGTCAGGGCCAGCAACTCGGCACGTAAAAATCTACTGCCAATCATTAGCGGACCAGAGTTCCGCTATGGCGACCCCTAACCGGGAAAAGCCGAAAGACACAACAACTTCAGGTGAATAGTGTTGAATTAGAAGCAATGCAATAATTTTATACAAATATCCAATGTGTATGAGCCCTTTACTTGTAAATTCTCCCCAAATAGGGGCATAATTTTACTCATATGCACTTGAACTGAGCATGAGAACAGATTCTTTTCTTAACACCTCGTATTAATATATTACCAATTACTAAGTGGAATCACTAAATGACTACCATGCCAGTAGTTTTTTTTAAGCATTCAGCTCTTCACACACATTTTCTCAAAAGGTATTGATTTTGTAATAAAATCAGTGCTACATGTAAACATACTTAAATATATCTGAATTGATAGAAAAATTGAACAGACATTCATAAGTATTTACTAGACATATGGCCAGTTTTTCAATTACTCCAGAGCACTGCCTGCTAAAGTGACTTCTTCAGAGTCACACAGAAGGCAAACAGAGGTGGAAGGAATCAAACCCTGGACTACAGGAAAAGCTCATTAACATTTCATAGGTTCTTAAGTTCACAGATTCTTAGGTAAGCAGTATGCTAGCGGCCCTTGTGGGCCATTTTAATTCTATCCATTTTCCTTTTTGTACATGAAATAAACTCTCTCACTTGGTTATAGATCAGCCTTACCCATTCCCTTGTCAGTAATTATATATTACCCCTAATGAGAATAACTGGGATCATACAATAGGTAATTTGAGGGGACTCATGCATGACATAAAGCATTTAGGAGCTGTGACTATCCATTAGTACTACAGGGAGTCCTAGGGTAAATTTTCTGTTTCCCATCCATAGATCAAAGTTGCACTTGAATATGGATAAGGATGAATTTTGTTTTATGTGGACTGGGAGCCTGTTCCACAACAGTGGTATCCTCTACAAGATATACCTCTCCCCCCAAACTATTCTGTTGATGTTGTAGAAGAGGTTTAGATGGCTAAACTGAGCATTTCTGATGCCGTTTGACTTGCTGATGTGCAGTAAATCCATCAGTAGTGGGTTGCAGGATGGCTTGTATACCAGACATAGGTCATCTCTTAGCAGTCTGTAGGATACTGAGTATAGTGACAGAGCTTTCAGTTTGTCCATATTGGACATGCTGTTTAGGCCTTGAATCCTCTTAGTAGATTATCTCTGTAGGTGTTCCAGTTGCTGCATGTGTCTAGACATATACATGTGAAAGGGGGCATTTTATACAATGATTGGCCTAATGAGGGCTGAGTAAAGTGGAGCAGTGACATTCCTAGATCTAGACATAATCTCTTTGTTTACAGGTTGTGCAATATAGAAGGACTTTCTTACAACAATAAACACATGTTGGTCAAAAGTTAGGTCACTGTCCACATAAGTTTCCAAATCCCAAACAAGTGGGTCAACTCTTAGGGGCATACTGTCAATGTGATATTTCCCCCTGGGGTAGACAACTTCCCAAAGGATGCAATAAGGTTTTTTTGGCATTTAGTTGCAGTCTATGACTTTGGCAATATTTATTTATTTAGGACAAACCTTCCTGCAGGATGAATTTCATATCATCAGTCCTTTCTGTGAACTGCCATACTGAATGTGGGCACTGATCCCACCACCTTCCACAGGCTAAGTGAGCGCACTACCATTTCAGCTAATTCCTCTAAGTATAAGAATTCAATGTCTTTCCACAAAAATAAAGTTCCCTTTTTTGCTATAAGATGGGCTGGGCAGAATACAGTGATGAGAAGGAATGTTATAGGTCTATCAGCATAAGTAAATATTTACAGAAAAAAGAACTACAGAAGTTGACACTAAATTAAAAATAAAGTGGAGCAAGGAAACACTATCAGATTTAAGAAATCATTTAGCTGCTCTTCTGTAATAAACCTGAATATATAAATAGCTCATAAAATTCAAAAAGTAGAAAAATAAATAACATTGACATATCAATGGCACTTCATCATGATAACCAGTAATGGTACTGATATGATTAGCATCTACTCTGATATTCCCAAATAAATCAGGGTAGAATTGCTGAGTCTATTTCATAACATCGAAGTGTCAAAACTTCAAACACGAAAACCTTGAACTTGAAAGTTCGAAGACTGACAGTATCGAAGCCATGGAACATCAGAACCTTATCTATAAATCTAATATATGCTGCCCATGAAGAATAAATTATCTATGATGTTTTAAAAAAATGAGAGTGATGGTGATATTGCCATAACATTTCCTGAACTAGATCCGCTATGCAGTATGGAATGGCAAGCAAACAATGACAACATGTTCGCAGTTACTTGGCAGGCAGTGCTTGGAAACTTTAAGGAGCCCAGCCCAAATTACCAATAGCTCCAAAGTACTGTCTGGTTAAGTGACTTCTCAAAACAGGGCATAAATATGAGGAAAAATCAGAGATGTACTGTAAACCTGGAGACAGATACGGGCAGACTGTTGTAAATCACTTAAAAGTTATCAGAACAACAGGATTTGCATCAACATGTATTCTACGTGAACCACAAAAACTGATGACTGACACTGAGTGCAATCTCCACAGTAATTTTCAAAGAAAAAAGACTAAAAGTTAATGGAGGTTTGGAAGTTGGTGAGGAGGACATGCCTCCAGTAGTGAAGGTACAAGCTTTGAGTTTACGTGACTCTCAGAAAGTCACATAACTAGACAGTGCCCCCTCTATCTGGGGCATATCACACACACACACACACACACACACACACACACACACACACACACACACACACACACACACACACACACACACACACATACATACATTACTAGTGCAGAACTTCTGTCTCTGTAGAGTGATAACTGTTGCTGTACTGCTTGCTACAAAAGTAAGTAATTCCCATACTAACGCTTGTTTATCCTGCTGCCCCACTGCAGGAGTTCAAACATCACATCTGGAGCAATCTCTGATGTACTTTGATTTAAGTTTGAATTCACATCTTCCATACTGACTGTTGTTCTCCTCAGTACCACAAATGCTGAAAATAACATCCCGATCCTGCTGCCCTTCTGCAAGAGTTAAAAAAATAATCTGCATTGACTCATTGGCTATGAGTCTCTGGTTGACTCAAAGCAACTTGAGCAGGAAAGATGTTTCTGAGCTCTTTTTTTTAACAGATCTCCTGCAAGACCAGACATTTTTTTTAAATTAATGTTGTGTATGGGTCCCTAAACCAGCACTGGGCCTTAGGCAACTGCCTAGGTCACCTTGTACTGGGTATGGCCCTGTCCTTGATACTGAGTAGTTAATAAATTTGCTGTCTGACTCAGTGGTTGTTGGTGATATTGCCAGTCACCAGGCATGATCTAGGAATAATGGTTGACCATGCGATGATCAAGTCAGGCAACAAAGACCTCAGCTCTGATAACTCGTGAAACATAATGGATAACAAAACCCCTTTTGGAGTGATGCTGAAGTTATTCTTGCCAAAATGAAAAATGAGAATCTGAGGAGACCAATGTACTGCAACAAATCTTCCACTACACAAACCAACTTGAAGATCTTTAAATTATGAACCCGTTTCAAAACTACTTCAGATTTAACTGGCTTCAAACCTAAAGTAGGCACCATTGGGGCAGGGTCTCTCACACCTGTCAACAGAAGCACAAAGGTATTAATTTATAACCTGCACAGATCTGACCTCATCAGCCAAACTGGATGCCATGCCTAAATGGAAGGAATGCAATGAATATGTTTTGATTTGCCAATACTTTCTGTAAACACTCATCTAAGTCCTTATGTGTCTCATGCTTTTCAGAGGGCAAATTAAAAAAAACAAACAAATCTTGCAAATGATCAGAATGAGAATTGCACTGAAAGGTATGAAACTGAACTGGACATAAAAATGGGAGAGAGAGTACTTATCCCATCATATCTTTACTTTCTTGGTCAGTTTTGGATCTATGAACCCAACTTAGGTTTAATTGTCATGACTTAACCAAAATATGGATTAAAAGCAATTGCTTAACCCTGAAGGCACACCAATACAGGCAACAAAAAGAGATGCAAAAACAGTGTAAAAACTATAGCACTCCTGTGTAACCTTAGTAAAATGGCTTGCAATAACTTTTTTCCCATGGGCTTCCTGGCATTTCTGAATCTGCCCAAAACCTACTCCAAATCTTATAGAATTCTATTGATGAATCAAAATTTTGTAAAATGTGGTACATCTAAAACCTTGGATCTGAATAGATGTGAATGGTCCTAACTGTCTTCCTCTTGCAGCACCTAGACCCCACAAATTGAGCCACTGATCAGGGGGACCATACAACCTCCTGGAAGAACAGTCCAACACAAAAATTCTCAAAAGTCCAGGAAGTAGTCCCATATGACTTTTGTGTACTATCAGCCCATGATTTTCATATGACCTGAGTAGTCATTCTCCTCCAATCATCCATAACCAGCAGGGGATGGCCACAGGTTATGCCTCGACATTCAGAGCCAATGGATGAAACAGAGGGACCTGCCAACATGAAAGTGCATCTGCTAATGTGTTCAGTTTTCCTGGAGCATGTTTTCCTTTACATGCTTAATTAATTTTTAAGCTGTGCAGAACTAACACCTTTAAAAATGATTACATCCAGATAGCCTTTGATGACGTCTTAGACAGAACAAGAACCAACTCTTCATTATCTGAGTGAAAAATGATTTTCCATTTAACAAACAGATCTGATAAAACCCCTGATAACACCATGATTGGCATCATTTTCATAAATATGACATCCTTCTTGCATTCTTGGAACCAGGAAGCTTACTGGGGCTTAGACAACTAACTTCCTTGGCAAATAGCTCCCATACCCCCCCCCCCGAGTTACATTCATGAATAAATGCAAAGAGAAGTCAAAACACCATCCCTTCAGCCACAACAGCACACATAATTTCCAAATGCATATATCTTCCTTGACATGGGTAGTCACTCTTCATTATGAACAGGGATAGCAGGAAGCCTGGGGTTGTCTATCATCACACTCAGCCATGTATCTACATGATGCTTATCCCACTTTAATTCTTTATTGGTTGCAAGTAGCTTCCAAAATTTTTGTTCATAATGAGGCAGAAAGCCTCCCTGATATATAATAATATGACCGGAGTGGGAAGGTTGTTGAGGTTCTCTTTCTATAATGACAGCTGCATGATATATAAACCTCACCTGCCAGTTGTCCCAGTTACATAATCAAGAATGGCTAGTCTGTTTCTGCCCCAAGGGTACCAAAGCTGCCATGATATCTTTGGAACATACTACATCAGATTCCAGTACCCTTTTGATGCCATCTTGATACACCAAATTAAAAACATCCACAAATATGACTTTTACAATCTTATCCTTAACAGCTATTGGGATATGAGCTGCAATATGTGAAGTGATGTGCAGAATAGGCATCCCAAGGGGAGGCAACTCAGCTGGCTGCAATATCTGATTAGATGACACCAGGGAATCCTGCCCTAGGAGTAACTGGCAATGGATGCAGCAGTGCTTATCCCTGGAAATGGGACTTGTGTATTGTTTAGCAGTACACCTTGCTGCTGGGGAAGACCCAAATTCTTTTCTACCATCAAATCAAAAAATCTCTGACCTCCCTTTCATTAACAATGGGTCTAAAAACTCCTCCTCTAACTGATTATAACCCACACCTCCCTCTAAATCCTGTACATCATTGTCTTACTCATGCTAAGGCTGCACACCTATGTAGTAGGCAGGGTTAGGATCAATTGTCCTTGCTTCTGACATACTCTTGCACCCTGCACCTTGGTCTCTGGGTTGAACTGCTGCCGTACTCAACACAGGCTGGTGGTTACAACACTTCTTCCACTGATCTCCTAGGCATAGAAGCTGCAATGACCTGATGTCTGCAATTGGCTAACTCCTCAAAAAGTTTTTTTGCTTGTGATACAGTGTTGTCTGAATGAGCCCTCATTTCTCAAAGGAGGCCATCATTTAAAAAAAAAATCATTACCAGATCATTAACATAGATCCCATCTTGACTTGGATTAGTTAACCATAACTGATATAACAAAACTTGCCCTTTCTAGTCTGTGCTTAATATCTACCAGAACAGGTCCTGGGTGTTCACATCTTAATTTTTTGTCCTTTTTTTTAACTGATCTCTTTATGAGAGTGATGTGACAGGGTCTTGCACAAAGTTACCTTACTGCCCTCTTTCCTCTAAAAACTGGACACAAGCCACCTTCCTAAATTGTGAAGCATTTCATCTCATAATTAGTACACTGGCTAGCATGAAATCTGTTCACTTTATTAGCGAGCACCATTGAGACAAACTCTTTGAGGTTTCCTATATTTATAGTTCTTTTATTCCTTTCTTATTTTTTTATTTGTACTTGAGCTGCCAATAATCATCATAACCTTTATCACCTGTGTTGCAAGAATTTTGATCTCGACAGTGTAGTCAGCTATCAAGCCATAGAGAGCTGTTGTTTTATATATATATATATATATATATATAAACATATGTGTGTGTGTGTGTGTGTGTGTGTGTGTGTGTGTGTGTGTGTGTGTGTGTGTGTATGCATGAAAAATGTATAATGTTTTAGCTATATGAGAGGCACAGCACCCAAAAAGCAAAGCAACATGCACACACACCATGAATACCACAGAAGAAAAGGGATAAAAAAACATTTCCCAACCCCAAATTTCCAACCTGCTTATCCAAAAACAGTCACTGGCACCACTGCACAACTTATAACAGGATGATAAAAAAACAGAAGCTGCCTACCAAAGCAACATACAAGTGCAAGAAGAAGGGATCCTCTCTTCCCTACACACTTTTTATTATTGTTATTTAACATTTTAAGTATATTCCTACCATACAGATGCAGGGTAAAAGTTGCCTTATCACACAGTCACCTAGTTTCCCCACAAAACTATTGGCCATTTTGGGTCAATTCCTAGCTCTTTTCAGCCCCCTGTAATAAAGCTATTGGCCATTTTGGGTCAATTCCTAGCTCTTTTCAGCCCCCTGTAATAAAGCCCGCTTTAGCGCGCTTTTTCACTTGTATTCAACTCAGCACAGCTCCTCGTGGTGTCCTGCAGAGTTCTACAAGCAGCAGAGAGCAAAAGAGTGACTTTTTCCTGATTTAAGTATTTTTTTCTGGCTTTTTGATTATTTACTGCTTAGCGACTGCATTTTCGCCTGTTTATACAGTTCTGCATTCTATTTAAACTGTTTTTGTGTTGATTAACTGTTTTGCACTTTTAAAAAAGTTATTTGTTGCTTAATTTTACCTGTAGGCTAACACACTCAAGTGCGCTAGTCGTTTAAAAGCATTTATAGCATTTGCTGTCTGTTTTTCCTCTGTTTTCTGCAAAAAAAAAAAAAAAAATCTTGTTTTCCTGCCTTACTGAACTAGAATAGTCCAGTCTTCAGAGTTTGCTGATCTCTGGGCTTTGGCTTGGTTCCTGTGCTATTCCATATCCTTATTTGGATAAAGGGAAGCTTCTTTGTTCACCAGTGGGAGTGGGGAGCACTGAGCAGCCTATTTGTCCCTAGAGCAGTGGTTCCAGCCAGAAACTTGTAGTCTATTGGCGGTTTTGGGTCAATTCCTAGCTCTTTTCAACCCCCTGCTATAAAGCCCGCTTTAGCGCGCTTTTGCATGATTTAGCGCGGAGTTGCCCATAGAGCACCATCGGGCAGCGCCGGTTAAACAAGGTTAAACTATTTCTGGCTCCGTAAAGTCTGCTCTTCAATTTTTCCCTTAGAACTTCTCTACTTGCAAGCTAAACAGTCTATTCTCTATCTCAAAAGCTCAGCACTTGCTCCTAAAGCATTTTTATATAGGTAAAGTACTTATATACTAAACAAAGTACTACATTAGCCTAGAATCCCCTTGATTACCCATTTCCCTATAGGTCCCTTCTGACTCAGTTACACAGCAAACTTTTTCACTTTTTCTAGCATGTCAAAGGGTCAGTTGCTAGCGTCCTCTCCTGTTCAGCTGGTGAATCTGGGCATCTTGAGGCAATGTTACAATTGCCTCATGTACACAGACAACCCACTCCTTCTCCCACAAAACACAAATACATGTGAGAGATGCAACTATATAACCAAACTGGAGGCTGAGCTCTCTCAACTCAGGACTGGCAAGACCAGACAGGAGGAGAAAGAAACCACGCACACCACAAACCCAGTTTCACATTGAACTATCACAACTGCAAACCAAACACATAAACACACAAAGACATACTCGGAGGCACTGATCAAAAATCTACCAAAACTACAGAGGCCTCCAAAGCAGACACCCAAGCAACTGCCACCTCAAGACATAAGACATGCAACACATAGTTCTCAAAGTCAGTGTGCTAAACAGTCACAGCCCTTAAGGCCAAACACAATGCCAGACACACTTGTTATAGGTGACTCCATAGTCAGACACACTGACGTCCCACTCACCAGACTGAACAAGGAAAAGATCACAGTAAGCTGCCTGTCAGGTGCTAGAATCCGCCACATAACACAAGCACTCAGGTCACTCCACAGCAAGTACAAGTATGACTCAGTCATTGTCCATGCCGGTGTGAGCGACCTGGGGCGTACCTCCCTGGACTACATGAAAAGAGACATAGAGGAGCTCTCAGATTATGTAGCCCAGGCGGTATGACCCTGACCCTGAGCAGTATCCTACCCTCACCAAGAATGATGCCACAATACAGAGACAAAATGATTAGCTTTAATAATTGGCTTAATTACTGGTGTCATTCTAAGGGGATCAATGTCTGTCTGCCTGGGATGACATGCTTGACAAGCCACGCTGCTTCGCAAGGGATGGCTTGCACCTGTCACCCTGGGCTTCCGGATATTGGCAAAGGCTCTTGCCACCCCATAGTGCCTTTTTAGGCAAGGCTCAAATGATAAACCTACCGCCCTAGAAAACAAAAATGGAGAAAACTAAGGGTAATACTGCTCAATGCCAGAAGTCTAAACCTCAAGATGCACGCCCTCGAAGCCCTCCTCAGTATGGAGAACATCGATGTCTGTGCTGTGACTGAAACCTGGTTCAAGGCTCCTGAGAGCACCCCAGCACTATCAGGTTATACCTCATATCATGCGTTCCGGCCCCAAAATCCGGACCGAACCACAAAAGGAGGGGGAGTATCCATATTCATAAAGGATACCCACACCTCCAGGTTAGTGGCAACGCACGAAGCATCGGAGACCATCCAGGTGCAATTAACTATAGGTAAAACTGCCCTACAGTTTGTAGCATGCTACAGACCACCTTCTCAGACTCAGGAAACCCACACAGCCTTCCTGAAGACACTGGAGAGTATGAATGTCTCTCCAAACACCATCATATTGGGTGACTTCAATTACCCAAACATAGACTGGGAACATTACTCAAGCCCCAACACCCTAGCCCAAAGGTTCCTGGAGTTCATAAACTCAAATGCTATGGAACAACTAGTCACCATTCCCACAAGAGGAGAAAATATACTAGACCTGATCATCACAAACATGGGGACAAAATGCTCTACACCGGAAGTATATCCCTCATTGGTGAGATCAGACCATAAATTAATCTCATTGGAGATCCACATCCCGCCCCCACCCCAGAAAAAAGACCACAGTGAAGAACTTCTCAAAAGCAAACTTCACACTTCTTAAGACTGGAGTGGTATCCTTCAAGGCCCCGAGCCAGTGCAAACCACAACCCACGCTGCTGAAACCCTTACAAATGCCTTCTACGAGCACCTCCAGGAATGTATGGATCAAGCAAACCCTAATAAAATCAAGACCCTTTCCACCAAAGGCAGGCGCCCGGTCTGGTGGACCCCAGCCATAAACAAACTCTACAACAAGAGGAGAAAGCTACTACATGACAGAGCAAAATCCCTAAAAGGGAAGGCATCTCTGATCAATACTAGCAAAAAACTATGATCACTCATAAAATCATCCAAGGCCAACTTTGAGAGAAAAATCGCTAATGACACAAAAGACAATCATAAGGCCTTCTTTAGCTATGTTAGAAACCTGGGTGGAAACTCCCAGATATGCTCAGAATTAGTCCAAAATGATAAAAAAAATCACTGAACCCACAGACATTGCCAACATACTGGCAGACAGGTTCAGTGCAAATTTCTCCCCTCCCTCCCCCCCCAAAGGAGAAATATCTATCCCACCAGAGTCTAGCCTCCCCAACATCTCAGATGCCCAGGTGAGAGCTGCTCTCTCTAAAGCAAAAAACACAGCATCAATGGGACTGGACGGTGTCCCCGGCTGTGTGCTACACAAACTCAATGAGGAACTAAACCCACACATAAGGCTGCTGTTTAATCTTAGCCTTACTACAGGATACGTACCCAAAGAATGGCGTACAGCAACTGTGGTCCCACTCCACAAAGGCGGTGCTTCTACGGACCCTGGAAATTACCGCCCCATAAGCTTGACGAGCCTTGTCTGCAAAGCTATGGAGAGGATCATAATGGAACTCATAAATAAAGACATTGGGGACCTACAGACACTGGATCCTACCCAATTTGGCTTTGTCAAGGGCAGATCCTGCCTCTTGAACTTGGTCGACTTTTTCGAAACAGTCACTAAGGCCATTGATGAGGGTAAGGCAGTTCACACAGCCTACCTTGACCTAGCAAAAGCGTTCGACACAATACCCCACTTGGGCATCATAGAAAAGCTCACCAGCTTAGATGTAAACCCATATGTCACAAGATGGGTTGCAAACTGGCTCAAGGACAGAACACACAGGGTTAGAGTTGCTGGTGCCATGTCAGACTCTATGACGGTCACGAGCGGTGTCCCACAGGGCTCATTCCTGGGCCCCCTCTTGTTCGGCATTTATTTTTCTGAATTGCAGGCAAACATAAGGGGATTGTGGCTGACAAAATTTGCAGATGACTGCAAACTGGGCACCATAATTGACACTCCATCAGACACAGACATCCTCCAGAGAGGTCTCATAGAAATGGATAACTGGTGCCAGAGCCATGGCCTTAAGCTAAATGCCAAAAAATGTATAGTCATACCATTTGGGAAAAACAAGGTAACCCCTAATTACCACATAGGTGGTAATCCATTAAACACGGAAGAAGTTATCAGGGACCTGGGGACCCAAGTTGACAGTAACCTCTCTTTTGACATTCACATTGCCAAAGTCGTTAGGAAGACCTTCTACATTGCCCACCTGATCATGAAGGGATTCACATCCAGATCAGGAGAGGTCATTGTACCCCTGTACTCTTCACTTATCAGACCAATGATTGAGTACAATGCCCCATTCGGAATGTACCTTACCCGACACCTGCAGTAGTTGGAAAGACCCCAAAAGTTCCTCACCAAAAGGATAAAGGGGCTCAAACATATGTCATATGATGCCCGACTGAAGAAACTCCAGCTCTATTCAGTCGCATACCGTCTGCTCAGAGGTGATCTGTGCCTGACATACAAGGCCATGTCCAACCCGGAATTAATGGACATGCTCCACCTCAAAAAATCCAAATCCACCAGAGCCACGAGAGCAAGAGACTTAAACCTCAACACGGATATAAATAGGACGTGCTGGAGGGACAGATTCATCACCCAGAGACTCCTTACACTATGGAACAGAATCCCAGTCCATGTGAGGCAGAGCCCCTCACTGAATCTGTTCAAGAGAAATCTTGACGAGTGGATGGGAGATCGTAGGTTTACCCCGGGAATCATCTCTGTGTCACTGCTGGACAGAGGCACAGCAAACTAATGGGTATAGTATTCTCATCCTAAGGGGTAGTGAAAGCCACACACACTCTGGCTAGGCTTATAAATGCCCTAGGGCAGATAGCCTAGTATGAACCTATGAACCTATGAACCCATGAACCCTACTCCTATGCCTCCTCTCTCCCTCTCTTTCACATTTTTCAACAAACCTCTCCTGCACAATTACAAAGAAACACTAGTTCTTCATTGAAGTTGTCAGACATTCTCTGCAAAAAAAAAAAAAAATACTAGCCTAGGATTGAACCTAGCACCTCTTGCAAGAAAGGAAAAAATAGAAAACGCAGGTACCTCCACATCACATGTGCATAAGCCTTTATCTTCTTTATCTTTTCTGAGAGAAAAGGGCAGGAATGAAACATTATATTAGAACCTGCCTATGAGAGGGAAATACCTCATCTGAGATTAAAAGAAGCAAAAATGATCAGTAAACAACTTTTGCTCAAGTTCTAATAAAAATAAAGTTAAATAAATGGTTAAAACCAACAGATCCCTGCTATTTAAGAGCCTATAATGTAACACTTCTTTTCATCATTTGTTCTTAACAATTTGACACAGCTCTTTATTTTCTAAAACTATCCTGGCAGGGAGGGAGAACAATGGAATAACTGACAGGTTGACTAAAGTGAAACCCCAGTGGAAAACAGCATTAAGGAATGTCAGGGATTAAGAAAGCGTGTTGAAATTCCTTAAGCCTGTTACCAACTTAATCTCTTAACAAACCCTTGCTGCACCTTTCCTCCTTTTTCATAATACATTTTTAAATGGGGGTGGGAGAAAAGGCAAACTTAAAAGGCTTACTAGTAACCCATTCCCCAGAACAAAGCAATACTAACTGCCTGTGCATGTTATCCACCCACTAAACAGAATTTAAAGAAAATCAATAAACCACTTGACAGCCTTGACTTAATAATCTACCCTTCACCTGCAGCATAAATAGAATAAAGGAAATATTTCTTTCTTTCTTTTTTTTTTTTAGTACACCTTCTGTGCTACTATTAGCTAATACTACACCAAATCCATTCGGGCGCTGCCGACTAAACAATTTATATATATATATATATATATATATATATATATATATATATATATATATATATATATATATATATATATATATATATATATGTACCTCACAAGACATCTACAACAACTGGAAAGGCCACAGAAATTCCTCACAAAGAGGATTACCGGCCTCAAACAGATGCCTTAAGCAGACAGTCTCAAAAAACTCCAGCTTTACTCCGTCGTATATCGCCTACTCATAGGCAATCTCTGCCTAACATATAAAGCTATGTCATACCCAGAGCTGTTGGACATGCTCCACTTAAAGAAATCCCAATCCCTCTGAGCTACACGCTCTAGGGACCTAAACCTTGTCACCACAATAAACAGAACATGCTGGAGGGATAGATTCCTGTCCCAGAGACTTCCCATACTCTGGAACAGACTACCTATCTATATCAAACAAAACTCCTCATTAGCACTCTTTAAGAAAAATCTTGATGATTGGATGGGAAATAGGAAATTCACCCCGGGGATCACTTCTGTGGCTCTGCTTGACAGGGGCACAGGACAATAATTTTCTTGGGTTGCAAAAGCCAGGGTACCATTTGGCTAGGCTTCTATAGGCCCTAGGGCCAATAGCCTAGTACATACCTATGAACCTATATATATATATATATATATATATATATATATATATATATATATATATATATATATATATATATACCGATATATATAAACATATAAACCTATTTTTATAAGCTTAAAGGGTTTACCTCATGGTCTATGGGCAAAGCAACAGACTGGCACTGCTAGGCACTGCTACTTCCCCAAATTGCCAAATTAAACAGCCAGTACCCCCTATATTTATATTCTTTGCCTGGCCACACTCTTAAGTATCTCCTCCTTTCTTGGCACAGTCAAATGCTCCTGCCAGCAAAATCCATTTATTTTGTTGTCGTAATATGTGGAATTTCAAATAATCTCATTTCAGAAGTGAAATAAACAGTTAGGAAAGTGAAAGTTTACTACACTTTACTAATATTGTATTAAGCATGTTTTAATGTGTATTTTCAACATGGTTCTAAATTATATATTTTTTTTCAGGGACTTGATTAATAAAGTAGAGTTGTATAAGTTGCATTTACTCATAACAGTAGGATACAGCACCAAGCCAGCTTTCCAAAACTCTAACCCCTCCAACATAGTCATACTGGCTGCCTACAGGCTAATTCCTTTTGGAGAGAAGTATAAAAGTAGCCAGAGTTACTTAAAATATTCAGGACTTTCTTGCCCCAAAACAGAGAAAGGGGAGACAATCCAAAAACCACCACAACTATTGTATCCAACAAAAGACTAACAACAACAATTTCAACAATAAAAGTTGTAATCCATTGCAACTATGTACAACAAGGGGGATAGTTGGCGGGAGTGGTTATTCCATCAGTAAAGAATTTGAACATCTACTATGGATAAGTGCAGCTTACACATCTTTACTATGCGTATCATTCTCACAGCTGCAGTAGCTGTTGGGTAGATTAGCAAAGCTTGCTGAACCTGGAAGGAGGAAGAATAAGGGTCTGGGAGCCCATGTAGAATGGTCTATGCAAAACCTTCTCTGGACCTAGAGAGGGTAGTGCCTTATATACGTATAGATGGAGGACCAAGTAGCTTCCACTAGAATGTTTCTAGATTCCAGCCCTTTCCAATGTGCCATTAAAGAACACAGGGTCAGTAGAATGAGAATATATATCCCACTCACACTAAAGCATCTCAGGCTGGAAAAATAGAAGAAGCAAAATCCTGTAGACATCACCAGAGCAGAGAATGAGCAAGTTCCACTTGATTAAGAAGAAAATGAGCTTTTATTGATAAAACAAATAAAATAAGATGAGCGCTTTCGGCATAAACTGCCTTCTTCAGATCATGTAATGTAAAGACCAGCAATGGTTTAAATAACTTTGAAAAAAACAATCATAATGAGGCTTTAGTCACTTCCTTTTTCCTTTGGTTTTTACTTCAAATCACAATGTAGCATCAGTGAACTAATTTGCATAAGCTAAGGAGAACAAGATCTTGTAATTGGTATTTTGATGTTAGACAATCATTTGTTTAACTAATGGTATTATATCCAATCAAGATGCTTTTATGTTCTACTAAGGGTTCAGAATTACTGTTCTGTTGACAACCAATCATATACTTCACATTGATTGTTATTTCATATCGCAATACAGCCTTAGTAAGCTTATTTGCATAGATCAAAACTGCTATTTGGCACTATAGCCAAAACCAACCAATCATATGTCCCATTTTGGTTCTTACTTCCAACCACAATGTAGCATCAGTAAACTTATTTGCATAAACTAGAACTACTGTTGGATACTATGGTCAGAATCACTAAGAATCATTGTATGCCAGTAAGGTTAATACCCATGTCAAGACTTAATGAGTACTTGATTGATATAGTCTCATCCTGTTCTCCTTAGTTTCTACTGCAAATATTAATAGATCTGAAGCAAAGCTTCCAGTAGTTTCATAAAAGCAAGCTTTGCACCTTAAAATATTAAGTTACATTCTTATATGATTGTGATTGGAAGTAAAAACCAAAGGAAAAAGGAAGGGACTAAAGCCTTTTATCAATAAAAGCTCTTTTTCTTCTTAATCAAGAGGAACTTGCTCATTCTCTGCTATGGTGACGTCTACAGGATTTTGCTTCTTCAGGGTCAGTAAAATGGTCCCTATTGCTGCCTGTAATGGTTTTGCTATGATTGGAGCAGAAAAACACAATAGCAGAGTATGACCTTTTAGAGATAGCCTGTTTAGACACAGACTGACCTTTCTTATTTTTGTATAGTAAATACATAGCAGTCAGTATTCCTGAAGGACTTGGTCCTGTCAAAGTCATACCTGAGTTGCCTGTGCCTCATCCAAGGTATGAAAATTCTGTTCTCCCTTGTTTTCTGGCTCCAGTCTAAAAAATGGAAGACTGATGCCCTCATTCAAAGTGAACTCTGAGAAAACCTTAGGCACGAATGTGAGATTAGTCCACAGAGTAACTATATCTTTATGGAAAACCAGATGAGGTTCTCCACCACGAAAGCTTCCAACTCAGATTCTTGCCTTGCGGATATCAGAGCAACAAATAAAGCAGTTTTCCAAGTAATGAACCTCAAATCAGCCAAAGATGCAGGTTTAAAAGATGCCAAGTCAGTTTCTCCACTATAAAATTCAGATCCCAGGATGGAGGAGTTTGTTTGCCGGGGGGGGGGGGTCTCACATGTAACACCACTATCATAAACAGTTTTGACACTAAACAGAGAAGAAAGAGATGGGATCCATGGACAGACAAGCTGAAATGGCCACTAGATTCCCTTTGACAGAAACATATAAAAGGCCAGGTGATATTAACTCACAAAATATTTAAGCACCAGAAGTGCAAGCTTTCTGATGGGACCCTGGTTACCTGATGGGACCCTGTTTATTAGGTATGCACCAACTAAAAATTATTTTCCATTTTTCAAGATAAGACTTTTAAGTAGCAGTCTTTCTTGTGTCATTTAGTGCCTGCTGCTCTTCCTTGTGAAAAAAGTGCCTAAAAGCATCAAAATTGAATCATCTAAGCAGTCAGTCGCAGTTACTTGATGTTGGGGTATATTAAACTTTCCTTGTCCTGTGTGAGTAAATGCAGTCTCTTAGGAAGTTTGTGTTAACTGCCTCAGTCAATTCTAAAAGTAGAGAACGAATTTTGTCTGGGTCAAAAACAGAGTCACCACAATGATTTTTTATAAATCTTTCTGAATCTTCATAAGTATGTTTGAAATCAGTGGAATGGGTAGAAACATCCCCAACCAGTGGAATGAAAGAGCATCTGTTCTCCAAGCTCATTTGCAAGGATTCCTGGAACAGAATTTGTCTACTTGTCTCTTGAAAGGAGGTGAACAGATCTACTTGAGGTGTTCCCCACATCTGTATCAATGCCAGGAATACATCTGGACTGAGTTTCTACTTGTGAGCGTCTGTCCAGAATCTGCTGAGTTTGTCTGCCACTATGTTTTGCTCTGACATTATGTAAAAGACCTAAATAGTTAAGGAGTGTTGAAGAGCTAACTGCTAAACCATCATCACCAAATGGCATAGTTGGTATGACTTGGTACTCCTTTGCTTGTTTAAGTACCACATTAACTGTTGTGTTGTCTGTAATCACCTTCAAAGATGCTGTAAGGCTGTTAAAGCTTGAATCACAGCCAACATGTCTTTGTCATCCACATGTGTTTGTCTTGTACTTTTAATCCCATAGAAACTGCACTCCAAGCAAAACCTGAGGAGTCTGTCCAGATTGACTGCTTGTGTATGGAAGAATGAAAGGGAGTCCTGGATTGAGAACCATCTGATCCTTCCTCCACTGTAACTCTACATTTACAAATCCCAGCACTGGGATTTGAAAATCTAAGGGGTGAAGTTGCTGGATCCATATGTTTTTTAGGAACCACTGAATCTTTCTAATGCTCACAATGGCAAGTGATATCACTGGAATCACAGAAGCCATAATGCCTAGAATTTTGAGGAATTCTCCAGAGTCGGATGAGAAGTCAGATGAGAAAATTTCATGAATCTTTCCCAATACGTTTCGACTTTGTCTTGAGGCAAAAAAAGCTTTTTGCTGAGTATGTCTAAAACACAATCCTATGTCATGGAGTCAGGCAGGAGTTCTGTGTGTTTATCTGAAACTCCAGATGGGATAAGGAGGGAGGGAACCTTTGTTAAAGACTTCTGGCATCTGGGAAAAGATTCTGCACAAATAAGCAAGTCATCTATATCAGGAAAATGTGGATATCTTGCAGCCTGCAGTGAGCCACTGGAGGAGCTAGGCACTTTGTACATTCTTGATGCAGTAGATAGCCCAAAGAGTAATGCAGAGAACTAATAGTGTGACCCAGATACACGAAGTTTTAGGAACCACCTGAATTTGTATATAACTGGAATGTGATAGCAACCATCCCTGAGGTATAGGGTTACCATAATAGTGATCTGGGAAAAGGGCTAACACTGACTAGTGTCAATAGTTTGAAATTTTCAATTTTTCACATAGGTTCATAGGTTCATAGGTTGGTACTGGGCTATACAAGCCTAGCCATAACAATTCCCTGGCTATTTCTTTCCACATAGAGATTTGGAAAGGAGAAATCAAAAACGGGCCTCCATGAGTGCTCCATTTTTGGGACAAGGAACATTTTATTTATTTTATTCTAAATTTGGGATAGTGCACTGATCCCATTGGACCCATTTCAGTGTCAGCCCAGGGAAAACACAAAAGTTACACAACAGTTACATAACATTTTGCGATATATATATATATATATATATATATATATATATATATATATATATATAATATATATTTATTTATTATGTGCAAAGTGAATATCATAGTTGTCTTGAGGGAATAAAGGCAATGGATAAATAACATATATAGAGCGAGTGAAAAAACACACTGTATGCATTCTTTATATTTAGAGTGGAAATCAGTGTTATGAATGCAGAAAGAATCACAATCGAAAACAGTCAGATCAAGGTATGTAGATGAAAGAAAGGAAAGAAGAGGTGGGTTCCTATTACGTGATCGAAGTTTTGAAACTTTGAACACGACAATATTGAACTTCTCTGTTTGAAGTTTCAAAACTTTGAACACGGGGAAAAAAAAATAAAAGCTGCAACAGTAATGCACTATAGTGCAGTCTCGGAGTTGGTATATTTAAAGAGCGGGAGGTGTGGTGTGCAGGGGGTTAGTTTACTGTTGCATCTTTTATTTTTTTTTCTGTGTTCGAACTTCAGCAAGTTCGACTATATGGTTTTGACCATATAGGGTTCAAACTTATTGAAGTTCGATCACGTAATAGGAACCCAAAGAGATTAAGTTATATGAACAGAAAAATAGTTCTTGCATTTTTCTACAGTTTTGAAAGGTACTTTTTTTAAGAAAAGAAGGGAGAGATTCCCAGTGTATGGGACCAAGGATTGAGAAAACATGGGCTGTGCACTGAAGCCTAGTTTGGGTGGTTTGGAGTTTCTGAATGGAGTTGCATTTGGAAATAAAAGCCTTTTGTAAGTGTTCTGCTGGAACATGTTCATTGGCACCTGCTTTTAACATGTTGGAGCACTTAAGGAAACAATCTGTCTGGTCTGGAGAGTGGAGGACTTCCTCTGAAAGGAGGAGGAGAAGGAGGATCTATTCATTGCCAGCTGTAACTCTCCTGAATCATCTTTAAAACCTATCTGTCTAAAATTATCTGACACCAAACCAGAGGACTGAAGGACAGATCATTTGAAAATGGAAGGGGAATGGGAGTAGGGTGATGGGAAAAGTTACTGGGTCTCTGGCAGAGTCACTCTGAAGCTGGTGTCTGACCTTTTTGTGGAAATTCCCTTGTTTTTGGGGTTTGAGGTTGTTACTCTCCAGCCATTTTCTCTTGTGTGCTTGCTTATTATTAGGCAGCATTCTCTGTTTTTTATAGGTGGGGGGGGGGGGGCACAGTGTCAGGTGACAGCAATGCTACCATAAGTGTAAAGAGAGTGAAAGATGGATGTTGTAAACATATAGGTAGGTAGCAGAGTAGGGGTTGTTATATTTTATTTATATGTTGCTGGACATTCAAGCCTTAGTTTATGTGTTTTTGGAGCTGTTCATTCTGTGAAGGTATAAGAGAATCAGTAGGTTGTGGTCTTTGCCAGGCATAGGCCACCACAAATGAGTTATTACAGACAGAGAAGAGCTCTTAGACCAATAATCCTTTTTGTTATGAACCTTTGTGGCTTTTCTAGTAGCATAATATGCCTGACAAGGTACATGCTGAAGGAGGATCTGTACTTAATAAATGGTCAAATTAAGCCTGTGTACAGGAGGATGATAACATTTTTGACATGGATAAGATACCTTTGAAAATCAGAGAGGCCGATAGAAGGATTCCCTAACCACTGCTGTAAAATGGTAGTCAAAGATGATGGAGTTACGTGCCAGATGTCAGGATCCCTGACAATATCAGTTTGGAATAGGTTACTTGATATAATGTAAGTTATAGATGAGGTACTATCCCAGGGGTGAAAGTGCTGTACTTTTTTTTTCTTTTTTTTTTTGGATTTTATTTGAACCTTTTCTTTGTACAACATTTTTTTTAAGGATTAGCTCTTGTTGAAGCTATTTTGCATATTTGGAAGAGAAGATGATAACACCCAGCTTGCATTGGTGAATTAGGCTAGCCAAAGGTCAGGGGTTGTGGCATGAAAATATATAACAAATAGCAGGATTCCCAGCATTGAGCCCTGTGGTACTCCACTAGTCACTTTAATTTCTGAAGTGGCACCTAACACTTTAACTTGTGGACTCTAGCTTTCAGCCAATTTGCAATCCATCTTACCATACCTTTAGTTCTTTTTAGTTTGTTTACAATGCCCACACTGGCTATAGTGTGAAGGTCCCTTGCCAGGTCCAGATATGCAGTATGGACTTGTGTCCATTGTCTAATGCCTCTGTGACTTTTTCAAAGAAGTTTACTAAGTAGAGTAGGCATGATCTGTCCTTATAAAACAAAACTGTTCTTGGTCTAGGTTTACATAATTTTTAATACTGTAGAATATGACATAAGATGTGATATGTTCCATGGCCTTACAAATCAGACCAGTTAGGCTGATGAATCTCTAACTCCCATGGTCTATTTTATGGTTTCCCTTGTGCAGGGAAACCACAGGGACATCCTTTGTGGCGCGACATAATTTGAACATGTGCAGGAGCAATTCAGCAATTGCATGTTTGGAGCTATTAATTAGGCAACCAGATAAATTGTCTGGGCCCATGGAGGTGGTGTTTTAGTTATGCACAGCAGATCCAGAACCTATTCCATAATGATCTTGGGACCTAGGGATTTGTGGAATTTCAGTGACTATTTCTGGAGTAAACTTAGCACTAAATCTGTCTGCAGATATGCTAACTATTCTTCTGGGGGTGGGGGTCAGAGCATTTAATGTCATTTTGGATTAGTTCTTCATATTGCATTGTGTTATTTCTTAGTTTTCCAACTAATAGAAGATTTGGAGATGTCACTGGTTTATGGTACCACTTTGAGATCATGTTTAGCTTTAGTCTTCCAAATGACCGTTTTTAGTTCTGTGTGAACTTTTTGATAGTGTCTTTAACATGTGCATATTTATTGTAGGACTTTAAACGTTTGTTTGATTTTTACGTTTGTACTAGCACTTATTTATAGTGCTGGATCATCAAAAGTGGTTGATTTTTAAATGTCTACTTATGTTTGGTTCTTGTGGGGACTGCTAGGTCTATACACTTATTTATGAGGAGTAGATCTCAGATGTAAAAGAATCAGTCAAATCTTCATGGGGAGTGGTGATACTGCAAGTTAGCTTAGATAGCTTATCATAGAATTTAAGCAAGTCTGTATGTCTGAAATCCTTCAAATCAGAATTGTTTACCATTGCAGAGTTATGAATGATTTTAAAGGAGAAGGTTACATGTCTGTTGTGTGACTTAAGCAGAAATGAAGATAGTACAGGCATAGTACACTGGGGACAATATTGACGAGGAGCAGGTCCAGAATGTTCTGGCCACTGGTGGGATGGTTAACAATCCATTATTAGGTATAGGAATCTTGGGCATAACCGGCTTTAGAGATGTATGTATTCCAGAGGTTTAGCTTGGCCATTTGGCACTCTGGAGAGTTCCTCGGGTTGCTCCACCCCCCCCCCCAACTCGAAGCTGAGGACCAAAAAAAAAGTTTAGATCTTCCAAAAACTAAACTCCATTTGGAGATGCAGAGTTTCTTCCTGTAACATGCTGAGCTAACCATGAATGCAGTAATGTAGTATCAGTATTCATTTAAGAAGCTATAATATCAACATTACCCAGCTTCTTAATTAAATACTGGTGCTACACTCTCATCCTTTTGGCAACTGCTGATCATGGCCCCTGTCAGCTTGCATCCAAATTAGCTATCCCCTTCCTCCTGTCCTAGTTACAGCTGTGAGTTAATTGAAGGATAACTGAAATCACTTAATATAAAGGTAATTATTTTTTGTAAATGTTAGTTCACTAAGTAAACATAGGGATCTGTCATGGTCTGCTGGGGACATGGACGATGCTGTAAAGCAGGCTGTTAATTGACAATTCATCCTCTTAAGGGTAAATTGGAGTTTGTCAAGTTTTGTGTTAGGGTCTTGGAAGATTTGTCTAGAGGTGATGTTATCTCTGAGATGGAGATGTCAATGCATTTATCATCATATCTGAAGGCATACTCTCAGAATCCATGTAAGGAAGGATTGCTATCATCATACTGAAACCAAGTCTCAGTTACAACACAGATGTGGATGAGTTCAAAATACAGAAGAGCTTCAAAATCAGGCATGTGTTATTAAGATTTCTGGAATTGAGAAGAACAACCTGAGACTCTCTTGTACTATGGTCTCTGTTAGCATAAGCCCCCCAAATGAACAGCAACCTGACATGCTCTTGTGCTATGTTCACTGTTAGGGTAAACCACCCTCCATAGTTGTACAGTTGACTGTCATGCCTTTGAGCTACATTCACTCTCAGAATGAGCACCCACAGCTGGACCATAACCTGACATGCCCTTGTGCAATGTTCACTGCCATGGTAAGTTCCCCTCCATGGTTGGACAGTAACATGCCAGGCCTATGAGGTATGTTCACTATCAGGATCTACCCTCCCCACAATTGGACCATAACCTGATATACCTTCTGCTATGTTCACTGTCAAGTAAGCCACCCCCCCCCCCATGGCTGGATAGGAACTTGTCATGCCTTTGTGTTATGCTCACCATCAGGATGAACTCCCCCCCACAAAGCTGGACTATAACGTGACATGCCCTGGTGCTTTGTGTTTTGTCAAGTTGAGCTCTCAACTTAGCTGGACATTAACCTGTCATGACTTTGTACTATGTTAACTCACCTAGTCTTCTGTTTCTTACCTATTCCTGTTGATGTCATGTTCCAGGGCTGCTCAGTGAAGTGCTGAGGTACATTACTAGGTGTCTTATATTATTTCACTATGCTTACATTGCTGTACAATGTCTTCTCTACTGAATTCTCATTCCTGACTTGCTTGCCTTAATGCAGTCTCATGCAATATGGTGAACATGACTTGTATCAGTCTGCAACTTATTTGCTCAAGCTGTTCAAAGCTGCAGTGAGAGACCTTCTGCCATTTGCTCTGCTGTTATATTGGAAAAGATAAGTGCTTATTTTCAACTGTTTTCTGGACTTCTTTTTTACTGTATATCTGTGTAATCTGTGCAACTGTTTTTAGTCTCCTTTTTTGTCTGCTAGAGCTGAATATCTGCTACTGTTTGTGACCTTTTGAGCTTGTAGTGCAACCTTTTGCCTAGAGAGGCCTAGCTGCTTTCTTTGTGGCAGAAGGAATCTGTCTAGTTTGATCTAGCTAAAAGCATTCCTGCAACACTATTATTTTTTATTGGATAATTGGGCTGGTTTCTGTTTCTTTGCCTTTAATAGCCAGTATTTTAAACCAGTTGTACTTAATTGCTCAAGCTGTTCAAAGCTGCAGTGAGAGGCCTTCTGCCATTTGCTCTGCTGTGATATTGGAAAAAAGATAAGTGCTTATTTTGAACTGTTTTCTGCACTTATGTTTTATTGTATATCTGTGTAATCTGCGCAACTTTTTTTTGTCCTACCCACCTGCCCAGCCATTATGGTGGTCTTATGTCTTGGTGGCTTTGAGTTACCCACCTCTAGTATAAAGTTGATACTGGAGACTCCCCTAGTCACATTACCTCAGCTTATTCTGCTGTTTATAGTGAGAACTTAGTAAAGGCTCACCCCTTTAGCTTCTGAACCTTGAATTATCTTATTATCTTCTGTCTCTTCACTTTCTACTAAAAAAAACTGTACCTCTTTCTACTTCATTTTACTGTTTGTGCTTAGGAGTTCAACTGCATTTAGTTTTCAGTATTTATTACTGCTTGTTGGTAGCCTCACTAAAATGATGACAATATTCTACTAAATTGCTTCTTTATTTGTGCTGTCTGTTACTGTTGTGACTTGTGAGCTACTATTTCAAAGCAATCTAATGCTTAACTATATTTCATTGCTATCTACTGCAATTCATTACTATTTATTTGCATTCTACTGCATTTTGTTGCTGTTTAAATGTATGTTTTCATACTGCGAGTTCTATTCTTTTGACTATAATTGATTAACCTGTGCTTCATTGTGAGTTTTTTCTTTCTGGGTTCTTAACCTTAAAATTGAGTAGCATAGTCTAGGTACAGGTCTGTGGCATCTGGAGCTTCAGCTGCACGTTCTTTAACCCTTTTTGAGGTGTTCCAGCCACAGGTTTTCCCTTAGTAGCATTTGTGTTATCATCTAGTAGTACTACTCATAGACCTTCCTCCCTTTACCCACTTAGCTCTTTCAATTTCTGACAAATATAGATGGACACTTTCCTACATTTTCTCCTGCTAGTCTGGTCGATATGGGCATCCTGAGACAGTGTAGCAACTGCCTTGTACTCGGACAACCCTCTACTACTAACACCTAGGAACACAATTTGTGAGAGATGCAAATACATCAAGCACCTAGTGTCATTGCTCTCTCCTCCAGAAACCAGTATATCTGACACTGAGAAGGCTGGCAACACAAACACCACACCTCAAACACCATCCACACCTATGCAACACACTCCCACATATCCGGAGACCCTCAACAAAAGCATACCCAAACAAAAGAGACTTCCGA
Source organism: Protopterus annectens (assembly GCF_019279795.1). Taxonomy (NCBI): domain Eukaryota; kingdom Metazoa; phylum Chordata; order Ceratodontiformes; family Protopteridae; genus Protopterus; species Protopterus annectens. The sequence goes on from NC_056726.1 coordinate 1,877,038,706, forward strand.
GGCACAAGCGCACCAAACTCCACTGCCCATCACACCACACACCACACATAGTCCACACACCTATGTCTCACAGCCAGTAAGGTCTAAACATAAACCCAACATATTAGTCATAGGAGACTCCATTGTGAAACACACAGATGTGCCCCTCACCAGGCTGGATAAGGAGAAAGTCACAGTTAGTTGTTTGTCGGCTGCCAGAATCTGCCATATCACCAATGCACTCAAGTCTTTCAACAGGTATTGTTATGACTCTCTCATAGTCCATGTTGGAGTGAATGTCTTGAGATGTACCTTCTTGGACTATATGAAGAGAAACATGATCAAGCTCGCTGAGTATGTGTCCTACGCACGTATTTCTCTAGCATTAAGCAGCATTCTACCGTCACCCAGAATGATGCCTCAATACAAACAGAAAATGATTGACTTTAACAACTGGCTTAGTTTCTGGTGTCATTCAAAGGGGATCCAGTACCTGAAAGCCTGGGATGATATGATTGGCAAGCCACAATGCTTTGCCAAAGATGGCCTGCATCTGTCACCATTGGGCTTCAGGCTCTTGGCAAAGGCTCTTGCCTCCCCCACAGTGCCTTTTTTAGGCAATGCCATGAGTTCAAAACTACCAACATAAAAATGTCATCAAAACATAAATTAAAGGCTATGTTGCTAAATGCTAGGAGTCCAAACTTGAAACTGCACTCATTGCAAGCATTCTTAACCCTGGAAGAAGATGACATTTGTGCAATCACAGAAACCTGGTTCAAAGCTGTGGAGAGCACCCCAGCCATACCAGGCTACTCATCCTATCATTCATTCAGACCTCAAGCCATTGGCAGTAAAACAAAAGGAGGTGGATTTGCAATATATATAAAAGACATACACACCTCTAGGCTGGTCAGACAGTATGATGCAAAGGAAATACTCCAGGTGCAGTTAACAATTGACAAGACCACTATCAAACCATAGCTAGATATAGGCCTCCAACTCTCACTCAAGATGTCCACTCCACCTATCTGGACTTCTTCGAATCTATCAAGATTCAACCCTTTACCCTGATCCTGATTCTTTGGATGCTGGAATTTTAAGAAATATTCTGGCTAAAAACTGTGTACTAGTTATGGAGGATTCCTCATTTAGACGAAAGACTGATACTGAACCAGACATGCTATTTAGATGTGGCTGCAACATCAAACACTTATTAGAAAACAAGAGTGAAATACGTACCAGTAGGTCTGGCATGTATACATGTGCATGTTGTAGATTTTGTCATCTTATACAGGTTTCTAACAGATTTTCTATTGCAAATAGAACTTTATTATTTAAAGGGTATATTCAACTGTGAGAGCTTGGGGTTGTTTACATTGCTTTGTGCCAACTTTGTATTGGGTTCTATACTGGAAAGACCAAAAGGCACTTCAAAGAAAGAATTTATGAGCACCAGTACAGTATGAGCAAAAGAAATTTTACTTATGCTTTAGCTAGACATGCCATGGAAAATGAGGGACACACTTTTGTATATATGGTCATCGAGCAAGTGATGAAAGACAAAAGGGGTGGCTCATGGCAGTTGTATTTGGAAGAAAGAGAGTTGTATTGGACTTAATGAGCAGTGTTCTTTAAAATGTATTTTGAAACTAAAAGCACTTGAGAGACAGTTTGTATTCTGAACTATTAATGCATTCCATGATATATGTTATTTGATTTGGGAGGTAGTAATTTATATTTAATTTATATTATTACATTATATTACAAAAGCTCAATTTTATTATTTTTATAGAAATGTAGTTAGGTCTTTTTGATGGTTAATTGAATAATTAATATGTGATGTCACTTTTTAGTCATTATATAGGGAATGAATCATTTGTACTTGTTGTCTGAAGAAGCTGAATTACTGTTTTCAACGAAAGCGCCAACATAAACTGTTTCTTGGAGATTACCACTGCCTAGGTTGTTTTTATTTGGTTTTATTTGTTTTTTGGTCTACTAATGTGTTGTAATTTTCCTTGTTCTGTTTTTGTCTTTTCCTTCTACAGGGTCAACTATGGTGCAGGATGTATAGCAGGAGTGCCCACCTGGGTCTGCTACAGCTGATGGACCTATGGTCTTTCAGGTGAGGGTTACAGGATACTCATCTGAGAATGGTTGATGGGTCCCCTTTTATCACTTAGTATCAAGTATAGCAGCTGATCATGTCCATGTTGAGCTGGCAGCTGGATTCCCACACTAGATCCCTAGAACATCCCCTGGTGCAGCTGATATGAAATGACCAGCTGGCCACCATGGGCACAGCCTGTCATGATGTCAGTCGTGGAGGTGGCTGCCATCTGAGGGGTTCTGCTCTTAGACAGTCAGACAGGCCATGAGCACCCCACCTTATCCTACAGCATGTGTCACTCCTCATACCATGTTTGTAGTCCAGTCTTCCCTATACCTGTTGTTCTCCCACATTTGTCTGCATACCTCCACCCTTGTCCCCTCTTTTATGTCTATATCTCCTTTGTCTGTCCCTTTATGCATTTTATGTTTGATTTCCTGCCCCTGTTACTTTCCCTTCTCTCTTTTTTTCTTCTCAAACAAGCTTCTGGCTACTGTCCCCATCCACTAATCTACTCTTCTTCTTCAAAATGTAAAATGGGTACCTGTCCCACAGAAAAATATCTTTCCATCAAGTTACCCCATGTTCTCCTTTGCTAGATATTGGCCCATTTCCACCTTTCCTAGTTCCATTTCCTTCTCACTTATATGACAAACTGAGTTGTCACTTTGCTGTGCTGCCCCCTGTTGCTTGCTCACAGTGCCCATATTGGAATACTTTGTTACAGGTGTGAACATACACATAGCCCAGGCTTGCTGACTTACTGTGCTTTCACATTGGTCAGATGACTGCCCATATCATGGCCACTTCACTGCAGTTCACCTGTGTGTTACATGTGTGGATTAGTATTGGTATGTGCATTAGTGTCATTAGCAGACCCCAATGGTTCAGCACTGTTCCCATGCCTCCATACTTGTAAAAATATCATGACATGACCATTCTCACACTGCCCCATACTGGCAGCAGCAGTGGTCATTTTACTACTGACCACCCTTCACACATATCGGTCAGTGCACAAATGGAAATGTATATGCTGCTACTAACCTGGTGCAGTTGCCACCAGCCTAGATAGCACATTCAAGCCACTTCTGCTGGCAGTAATGCAACTACCCTAATTTACTTTGTAGCTCTTTGTCCAGAATACTGACATTTTGTTGGTCCTAATATTTACCTAAGCAGTATCAGGCCATGTTGTAGTACAATATCTCTGGTATTTAGCTCTGGTCCATTATGTTGCAGATATTTCTGAATACCCATGTCATAGTCCTCTGAAAATACATGTTACTGCAATTCCTGTTGTTTTTATCAATAATTTTAACTGAATTGCATGGATATTTCAAAGTGCCCCTGATTTATTTTCTTTCTGTTTGATTATTTTAGGTTTTGTCAGAGTTTGAAGATGATGAATCATATTTGTTTTAATTTACAATGATTTGGGGAGGATATATAAGAAATATGTTTACAATATACATTCAAGAAACATCCTTTTAAGTAAAAATGAGTTCCTTATATCTTCAAAGTTCAATCCACTGATGAGTGAGACTAAAAGCAGAATGAACTGACCTCTATCTGGAATTTGCTATTGACCTTTTCTATTTATTCATGTATTAATTCATAATCTAATGAGATCTCATTATATAATAGGGTGGGATTACAGCTATATTAAAACTACCTGCAGTGCATATATACAGATTCTAGACAGATTATAGAAATTCCCTTTTTGCATGGAAGATCTTTTTTGGACTACTACCTTCTATTCATTGGACTGGTGTGCAACTGAATAAGAAAAGGAACGTATATACTGCCATCTTGGTAATAATGGGAAGGAACCTATCCTTTTTTCACTTGTTTATCTTGCTGTCTAAATTCTACTACTTGTTTTGTCCTTGTTTTTCTCCCTAATCTTCAGAAGTTCTGCTTCTACTTCATGAAAGTGCTTCTCACATAAACTCAAAACAAAGTTAAAGCAACAAAACAACATCCATAAAATGATAAATGCAAGTAACTAACAAAAAACGGACATAATCCATTAGACATAGTAAAACATGTACGACAAACACATAAAATCAAGTCTGCTGCTATGTAAATACAAAATTATATGGCAAATAGTTGATAGGGCTGTTCCAGTAAGGCTCCATCCTGACAGCATTCCTCTTTAGAATTCTCTTACCTGCACCTACTCTGCACAGCATGCAAAGAAGTCAGTGTGGTCCATGTGCATGTGTTACCATGTGTATACCCTGTACTGCAATGATCTGCTTATGTTCCCTGCAAATATTTTGTCTGCCTGAATAAGAAACTATGTCTTCCATTGTGGGCTGCAACAAGCAGAAACACACACACACACACACACACACACACACACACACACACACACACACACACACACACACACACACACACACACACACACACACACACACACACACACACACCTATAGGGCAGATGAGCCAGCATTTAGGCTGCTGACTCCTAAACATAATACTAGCTCCTCCAATTTCTGGACTCACTATGCATACTTAAGGGTCTTCTGGGCCATATCTCATGTTCAGCTTATTCCAGATATAGACCTTATCTTCATTTCTTCTACATTTTATTCCATTGTCAAATAACGTATTGAAAGTTCTTATTTCATAGGTTCATAGGTTGATACTAGGCTATCTGCCCTAGGGCATTTATAAGCCTAGCCAGAGTGTGTTTGGCTTTCGCCACCCTTTTAGATTTGTTGACTGTGCCTCTGTATAGTAGGTCACAGAAGATAGCCCTTTTAAGGTTAGTTTACTGTGCCTCTGTCTAGTAGGGACACAGAAGAGATCCCAGGGGTAAACCTATGATCTCCCATCCACTCGTCAAGATTTCTCTTGAAGAGGGTCATTGAGGGGCTCTGCCTAACATGGATTGGGATTTTGTTCCAGAGTGAGGGGAGCCTCTGGGATATGAATCTGTCCCTCCAGCATGTCCTATTTATTTCTGTGCTGAGGTTTAAGTCCCTGGAGCGTGTAGCTCTAAGGGATTTGGATTTCCTGAGGTGGAGCATGTCCATTAATTCTGGTTTGGACATGGCTTTATACGTCAGGCACAGATCGCCTCTGAGTAGGCGGTAAGCAACTGACTAGAGCTGGAGTTTCTTTAGCCTAACTGCGTAGGGCATCTGTTTGAGTCCCTTGGTCCTCTTGGTGAGGTACTTTTGGGGTCTTTCCAGTTGCTGCAGGTGTCGGGTAAGGTACATCCCAAATGGGGCATTGTATTCAATTATGGGCCTGATACGTGATGAGTAGAGGGGCACAATGACCTCTCTTGATCTAGATGTGAACCCTTTCGTGATAAGGTGGGCTATATAGAAGGTCTTTCTAACCACTTTGGCAATGTGATTGTCAAAGGAGAGATTGCTATCTACTTGGGTCCCCAAATCCCTAATTACTTCTTCTGTACTTAATGGATTACCACCTATGTGGTAATTTGTGGGCACTTTGTTTTTCCCAAAGGGGATGACTATGCACTTTTTGGCATTTAGCTTTAGGCCATGGCTCTGGCACCAGTTATCCATCTCTGTGAGACCCTTTTGGAGGATGCTTGTGTTAGTCAGTGAGTCGATTATGGCACCCAGTTTGCAGTCATCTGCGAACTTGGTCAGCCATAGTCCTCCCGTGTTAGCCTGTACCTCAGAGAAATATATACCGAACAAGAGAGGTCCCAGGACTGAGCCTTGTGGGATGCCACTTGTAACTGGTTTAGACTCTGACATGGCACCTGCAATTCTGACCATGTGGATTCTATCCCTGAGCCAGTTTGCAACCCATCTTGTGACATAGGTGTTGATATTTAAGCTGGTGAGCTTATTTATGATGCCCGAGTGAGGTATTGTGTCGAAGGCTTTTGCGAGGTCCAGGTAGGCTGTGTGGACTACCTTCCCTTCATCTATGGCCTTGGTGACTGTTTCAAAGAAGTCAACCAGGATCAAGTGGCAAGATCTGCCCTTAACAAAGCCAAATTGGGTAGGATCCAGTGTTTGGAGGTTCCCAATGTCTTTATTTATGGGTTCCATGATGATACTCTCCATAGCTTTGCAGACCAGGCTAGTCAGGCTTATAGGGCGATAGTGTTTGGGGTCCGTTGTGGCACAACCTTTGTGGAGTGGGACCACTGTTGCTGTACATCATGCCTTGGGTACATAATCTGTAGTAAGGCTGAGATTGAACAGTGACTTTATGTGAGGGTTCGGTTCTTCTTGGAGCTCGTGTAAGATGCAACCCGGGACACCGCCTGGTCCCATTGATGCTGTGTTTTTTGCTTTGGAGAGGGCAGCTCTCACCTGTGCATCTGTGATGTCAGGGAGGCTACACTCTGTTGGGATAGACATTTGCTCTTTTCAGAGGGAAGAGGGGGAGAAGTTTGCACTGAACCTGTCTGCCAGGATGTTGGCAATGTCTGTGGGTTCAGTGTATTTTTTGTCATTTTGCACTCAGAGCATATTTGGGAGTTGCCACCCAGGTTCCTGACATAACTAAAGAAGGCCTTGTGATTATCTTTAGCGTCTTGGGCAATTTTTCTTTTGAAGCTGGCCTTAGATGATTTTATGAGGGATCATAGTTTCTTGCTAGTACTGATCAGAGATGCCTTCCCTTTTTGGGATTTTGCTCTATCATGTAGTAGCTTTCTCCTTCTGTTGTATAGCTTATTTATGGCTGGGGTCCACCAGACAGGTCTCCTGCCTTTGGAGGAGTGAGTCTTGGTTTTATTTGGGATAGCATGATCCATGCATTCCTGTAGGTGTCCATAGAATGCGTTTGTAAAGGACTCTGCGGTTTGGGCTGTATTTTCCACTGGCCCAGGGGCTTTAAAGGATTCCACCTTGGTTTTGAGAAGTGTGAAGTTTGCTTTTGAGAAGTTTTTCACCGTGGTTTCCTTGGCTGGGGGTGGGGACGGGATATGGATGTCCAGTGAGATTAATTTATGGTCAGATCTTACCAATGAGGGGTATACCTCTGGTATGGAACATAGAGTCCCCATGTTGGTGATGATCAGGTCCAATATGTTTTCCCCTCTTGTGGGAGTGGTGACCAGTTGTTCCATAGCATTTGAGTTTATAAATTCTAGGAACCATTGGGCGAGGGTGCTGGGGCTTCAGTAGTGCTCCCAGTCTATGTTTGGGTAGTTGAAGTCACCCAATATGATGGTGTTTGGAGAGACCTTCATATTCTCCAGTGTTCTCAGGAAAGCTGAATGGGGTTCCTGAGTTTGGGAGGGTGGTCTGTAGCAGGCTACAAACTGAAAGGCAGTTTTGCCTACTGTTAGTTGCACATGGATGGTCTCCGATGCTTCGTGCAGTGCCACTAACCTGGAGGTGTGGGTATCTTTGATGAATATGGATACTCCCCCCTCCTTTTGTGGTTCGGTCCGAGTTTTGGGGCTGAAAAGCATGGTATGAGGTATAACCTGGTAGTGCTGGGGTGCTCTCGGGAGCCTTGAACCAGGTTTCTGTTACTGCACAGATATCGATAGACACTGGATCCCCTTTGAATGACACCAATACTTTAGCCAATTGTTAAAATTGATCATTTTGTCTTTATACTGTGGCATCATTCTTGGTGAGGGTAAGATGCTACTCAAGGTCAGGGTCATACCGGCCTGGGCTACATGATCAGAGAGCTCCTCTATGTCTCTTTTCATGTAGTCCAGAGAGGTACGTCTTAGGTCATTCTCACCAGCATGGACAATGACGGAGTCATATTTGTACTTGCTTTGGAGTGACCTGAGTGCTTGTGTTATGTGGTGGATCCTGGGACCCGACAGGCAGACTACAGTGACCTTCTCCTTGTTCAGCCTGATGAGTGGGACGTCAGTGTGTCTGACAATAGCGCCTCCTATTACAAGTGTATTAGGTGTGTTGTTTAGCTTTAAGGGCTGTGACTGTGTGGCACACTGACTTTGTGAACTATGTGATACGTGGGTATTGTTGTGGGGTAGTGGTTGCTTGGATATCTGCCTTAGAGGTCTCTGCTGCTTGGGCAGATTTTTATTTAGAGCCTCCAAATATGTTTTTGTGTGTTTATGTGTTTGGTTTGCTGTTGCTATAGGTCTATGTGAGACTGGATTTGTGGTGTGCGTGGTTACCTTCTCCTCCTGACTGACTGCGCCAGTACTGGATTGAGAGAGCTCAGCCTCCAGTTTGGCTATATAGTTGCATCTCTCACATATATTTGAGCTTGTTGGGAGGAGATTGATTTCTAACTGTATTGCACATAATGAAAAAAAATGTTAAAAGTTGTTAAAAGTTGCTAGAAATGTATAGGATTTCTTTATTATCATTTATTATCCTGCAGCCAAAAACAAAGTCAATTTTATATAATAAGCTTCGGTGAAGCAGGTGGACACATTAATGAATGCAATGCCAATATTCTGAGCTATCAAATTTTTAACTGCTGTTTCTTTGAAAGGATAAGCTGGGAGAGGGGATTCACTATGTGATCTCATACAGCATTTGTAACTGTCAGTTTTATGATTATCACTAAGTATGGCAATGCAATTATTTTAGGAAGGTTTCAGTACTTGTTATTCCCTTCCCTGAATTCTAGCGCTCTTGGAGGTGCTTGCTTTCCCAAATGGTATTTGACAGCAATCTGTGTGGAGTGCATGGACGTGTCATCAACAGAAAGATAACCTTCAAATTATGCTATTGACCTTTTGCATTTATTCATGTGCTAATTCACAATGGTACTTTTTGTGTCAGTCTCATGAGATCTCATTATACAAAAGTCTGACATTACATTTGTGTGTAGTGTGTGTGTGTGTGTGTGTGTGTGTGTGTGTGTGCGCGCGTGTGTGTGTGTGTGTGTGTGTGTGTGTGTGTGTGTGTGTGTGTGTGTGGTTGTGTAGTTGTCTGCAGTTTTATTTTCTTTCTTTCTTACTTAGAGATACTGCCTGCCTAGACTATTCCCTTATTTGTATTACCTGACAAAGGTCTGAATATGTACTATTTCTCACATTTTAGCTACCCTGGTGAAATTTGTCTTACTACATTTTTCCCCTCTCAACAGCCATCTGTTTGTTCTCCATTTTTGGAGCTTTCCATTTGAGCTTGACATACTTTCTAACTTAATTTCTTCAGAATCCACCATTTTAAGTAGTGTTCCATTCTCTTCAGTTTTTATAGTCACTTTGTCACCCTGGTTTGTAACATTTTCTGTCTGTAGTTGCCGTTCTGCTTCCTGCTTTGCAACAATTCTAAGCTGTAATATTTTAGTGTGTATGATCCATGCTTATACTTGTTCTATCAGATGCATTTTTGATATATCTCATCAGCTGCTGCAGGTTCTTCTGCTGTTTAGTTTTGCTCTAATATTATGCCAGTATTTCAGTGTCCGCAGACACTAAAATGAAAAAATGATAATTTCAGTGTCCGCTGACACTGAAATAAAAATGGCCATAACAAAGCAAAGCAAGGGGTGTGTTACAGGTTATGTGACACACCCCCTGCATTGCTAAAGTGCCGTACAGCACTCATACCTCTCAACCTCTCAGCACAAGAAACTGGACAAAGCCAAACATAATGGGGGGGGGGCAAAGGCCCCCAAATAGGGACAAAGTTTAAATAGTGCTCTGATAAACCACTAGAAAGTGGCTACAATAAAAGGAGTTGTGTTAACATACATTTTCCAAAGGTTATGAAGTATTAAACTCAAATATTGATCATCAGACCTCTCAACCTCTTAGAGCAAAAAATCTGGACAAAGCCTAAAATGGTGGGGGGAGAAAAAGGTGCAGATGTTAAATATTGCTCTCACAAACTTAGAAAGTTGATAACAGGATATGTATTAGCAGGAGTCCCTGAAGGCTAGAAGCCTGAAAGCCACATCAATACCAGTATTTCACGGTTGCAGTCCAAAGTAGTTGTCAGAACACCACAATACACACCCATATAACATAATGATATCATAATAATATATAAACGTTTTTTCCAGTAGCCTAAGGAGTGTTTAAGTGTAGCTAAGTGGGCGTGCATGTTATGGCCGTTCACTTAGCATAGCTTAAACATCCCATAGGAGCTAAATGCAAATAGACAGGGGAAGTTTCCAAGCCGTGGTAGTGTAGTGGTTAGAATCATGGCTTTACATGCAGATGTTCATGGCTCGAGCCCATGAACAGGCAATTTATTTTCCAATGTGAAAGTAGTGTTAAAATTATTTTAGTAAACTTAAATTATGTAGCAACCTTTTTTGTCAACCAGGGTAGTGTAGCAGTTCCAAAAGTGAGATGTCAGTGTAGAAAAGATGTGATACCCCCATATAAATACAAGTGCCCCATACAGTGTAGTCACACAAGAATATAAGTTAATAAAAGCACATAGGGGAATTCATGGAAGGTAAACATAAAATTATAATGTGTATATAAATATTATTTTATAATAAAAATATATAAGTATAATATGCTTAAATGTGCCTTCAGCACTCTGTATCCATCAGACCTTGTTCTGCCCAGCAACAAAAGAGTCAGCCCTGCCAAGTCTCAAACCTAGGATGCTGTCCTCTACAGTCACAGTAAAACACCACTACACCATCTGAGCTGTGCAAACTTCTAATGTTTTAACAAACATATCATACATTGTGGTCATTTAACATTAATGAAACAACAGCCCCAAATGTCAAATCCACAATCCTCAACACTCTAGTCAGAGGAATGTACCACTACACCATCTGAGCTATATGAACTAAAGTTGTTTTCCTAGGCATATCATGCAATAGAGGCATGCAACATTAGGGAGAAAGCATATCTGATGAAACATATATATGAAAAAGCAGAGTCATAATATATATATATATATATATATATATATATATATATATATATACACACATATAAAAAATATAAAGTAGGGAAAAAAACAAAACAAAAAAAAAAATATATATATATATATATATATATATATATATATATATATATATATATATGTGTGTGTGTGTGCATAACATGCAGTGCAGTTATACATAGAACATATATATATATAGAACCCCTTAGTGCAATTAATCTGGACCAAGCCTGACAAAGTGGGGGGACAAAGGCATGAAAATAGGGACATATCCAAAATACGTCAGTAGATAAGCTGAGAAAGTTGATGTAGTAACACCATATGTCCTAACATATTTCGACTGAAATACAATTCCAGGACTCAATTGCTTCTCATTAGTTAGTGACCTCATTCCCCACATCATCCCACTGATGTGTCAGGAATACACAACAGTTATGGGGACCAGACCAGACCAGACCAAAGATATTGGTCAGACACCTGGACATCCTACAAATATGTGGACATAACACAACAGCAGGGAAACTACACTGAACTACCGAGCAATGTGCAAACTACAATCAGACTGATATAACACTACCCACGTTCAGCTCTGGGGCTGTACACACACATTAGCAAAAAACTACAGATATAACACTACTGGAAAACAGACACTGGTGTGAAAGTGCATACCTCCAAAAAATTGCACCACAGTCACAGTGGCATACTACTAAGCAAACTGAATGTATATATATATATATATATATATATATATATATATATATATATATATATATATATAAATAATGACTGTGTGATCAACAAAATCCCATTTGCCATGCACACATTACCCCTACATATATTGCCCCAAGTCACAGTGTAGTGGGATCATGAGGTGTTACGGGACATGTCATGGTCTGCATGTACAAACATATACAGGCGATAGAGAACCAGAAACTGGAGCAGCATGCACAGTCAGATAGAAAGGGCCCATGACACTCACATGTACCTCCTCCCTACACAGCCCAAATAACATGTACACACTACACTGCTACACAATCCTGACAGTCTTTTAACAATGGGCAGACATACACAGACTTTTCAAATGTACAGTTTTCCACAGAATGTATAGGCACAGGACTCGTATCTAAGATCATTTCCTTGTTACATGTCTGGGAGTCTATGACATCACTGTGATGGTAGCAAGAATGAATGCAATAAATAATGATACTACATACCTCTGAACCTTTTAGTACATGACATCGGACAAAGCCTGACATAATTGGGGGACAGAGGCCCAAACACAGGGGTATATTGGACAAATTGCTGTGATCAATATAGACAGTTGTTGGTGTTACTGGCTTTGATGTAACATATCTTTTTTGAGGGATATGAAGTCAGTAACACCAATGGATGTTAGCATTTACTGACTGCATTCCCCATAGTATCCTACCGATTAGCCAAGGGCAACATCTGTCTGGGGAACAGACCAAACATATGAGCCACACATCTGGACAGGGTCTAGGCCTCTGGATAGTGTAGAGGTATGACCACAGTGATGTAACAGAATGGAAATCACCTGACAGCTGCCAGACATGTCACCCAGCACCTTATGAAGTGCAGTAAGATCAATATGACACTCCCCCATATCACCTCTGGGAAATTACCCATGTATATTCAAATATGGCATGCACTACTGGCATGGAACTGTAGTGAAAAGCAGAGAGTGGTGCAAAAATGTCCAACCAAAAACATTTGCAACACAGTCACAGCAACATGCCAGTACCCAAAATAAACTCTAGAGTAGAATGACTGTCTGAACAAACATATACTGATTGCCAGGCACATACTACACCAACATATACTGGCCCAATTCACAGTGTACTGGGAATCCTGAGGTGTTACAGATTTCACAGTCGGCCCATACAACCATACAGACATGATAGACTGCCAGCAGCTGTAGCAGCGTGCAGATTAAGATAGGTAAAGGATGTATGGCACTCACATCTTCTACTCTCCCTATGCAGCCCAACAAACATCTACACAAAACACTGCTACACAGTCTTGGCAGTCTGTTCACAATGGCCAGACAGACATAACTGTCATATGTACAGATGTCCACAGATTTCCCAGGGTGTGGAACCATAATCTTAGCCACCACTGCATACCATGGCCAGGAGTCTGCCAGGTTATTGGCATGATAACTGGAATGCAGTTGGTAATTAATGATATGCCATACCTCTGCACCTTGTAGTGCAGGACATCTGGACAAAGCATGACATACTTGTGGGATAGGGGGCTGGAAAGAGGGACATATCACACATAATGGTGTTACAAACTGAAACAGTAGCTGGTGTTACACGTGTAACATAGCATCCCTGAAAGGTATGATGTCTGGAACACCAATGGATGCTAACAGTTACTGACTTCAATCCGCACATTATCCTACCAACCCCACAAAAACAGATATTGTTCGAGGAACAGACCAAGCATAACAGGCAAACATCTGGCCAGTCTGTGGACAACATGCCAGTTGAGAGGTATGTCAGAGGCATATCACTGTCAGATGTCAAGTCACACAGTGCATGCATGTCCAGACTAACCCTGTCAATCTAGCAACACTCCATGTGTATAACAGCACTAATGACATAGAATCTGTACTCAGTTTTGGAGTTTTGTCCCCCATGTTGTGGGCTTGTCTCCACATGTCCTGTCCAGTGAGGTATTTCCACCTACTGTCTGTGAAGCTGTAGCCCCCACACCTCCATAATGTCCCCCACACAGGCAAGGAAAATGAGCAAGGCCCACATGAAGGGCATCCCATATGTTGGAACCAGCAGCAGTGACCAGGCCCACATCACAACACTATGTGGGCACCTACACAGCTTTATGGCCTCAGCAATACCCAACAGGACAACGTCAACCCTCTCAAGGTAGGCTGAACACCTCTGGTGGACAGCAGCAATACACAACTACCATCATAGGTGGAAATAATCACAGGATCGGCCAAGAAGGAACAGATGCCTCATTGGAAGCCATGTCACCTTGTTCGGCACAAGCTAATAAGGTCACAGGTGATGTACCCTAAGGCTGTCTGTGAGTGCAAACTGGAGACATCCACCAAGACCAATCACTATGCCTTCCAGATGTGTGTCTGCAATTCCAGAGACAACACACATATCCGCTCTGTAGTGGTGGTCAATCACACCACATACACATATGCCACGGGTATAGGCAACCAGCTGCAGATAAATGAAGTGTAAACATCACCCCCCTGTTCGCCCATAGGTACACATGTGTATGTACAGCACCTGCCTCCCTCCCCTCATGATCAGGAAGCAGGTCTGTAATGCCCTCTCAAAGACAACACATAGATGTCTCCATAGGCCTGATACCATTCCTGGCTGTATCCAACATGAACGCAGGCATGGGCTCTCAGGCCCATTCTGCAGTGTAGTCAACCACAGCCTGAGCACCAGTGACATCCCATGTGCACAGAGGATAGACAGAAAGTTGATAGACAACAGGTTATGCATTAGAATTAATGTTCAGAAGGATACAAGTCTGACACTGAAATATATGCCATAATGTCATGACAGCAGTCCTCAATGACATGGCTGAAAACTGCAAAACTCTCCATTTAATGTAGTAATATAATATTAATATCCAATAGGCGATAAATAAAAATGTACAGCTCAAATCCCCAAACCAAGATAGTGTAGTGGTCAGAGTCCCAGCTTTGCATAAAGGTGTACATGCTTCAAGTAATACAACAGGTAATCCAAATTTACATGGGAAAGCAGTGTTACAAGTGCTATGTTCACATTAAAATATGTGGTAAGTTATTTTTGTCACCCAGGGTAGTGTAACTGGTGTGAAATAGATGTGTGAGTGCATATAACATGTGAAAACACCCACATATACAAGTGTCCCATACGATAGAATTACACCCCTTGCTACTGTAATGAAAGCACATGCAGCCATGTCATGTAAGGGGAATCATATACATTTACTAAATGAAGTCATTTGTGTGGTATTTTATGAGAAAGAACTGTGGGCAATGGTTAGCAATGCTCATCTATGCTTAGCAGGTTTAACAACACATTTTTGTTGTCCTCACCCCTCTGTTTGGAGTTTGAGTGTCCCAATTCACCTCCAGAGTCTGTACAAATGCACAGCTGTTGCTGTATAAGAAATGGCCAGCTATGGACCTTCTGTACACCTGTCCTGCAGATCTGTAGCTAACTTCCATATTGTTCTTCCCTCTGCATGCCCCTTCTGTACCACTTTCCTATCACCTCTTTCTCTTTTCTTTTAAAGAATTAGTGCGGGTGTAAGCGTGAGTAAGCAGTTGTAAGAGCAACAAAATTACCAGTTCTACCAGGTCTTGAACACAAGGCCCTATACACCATAGTCAGAGCAATGTACCACTACGCATTTAAGCTGTAGGAACTGCTGATGCTTTTTCCAGCATATGCTCATTCAACAGTAAGGAAAAGATTCTATAGAATCAGTCAGGCCTTGTATTTTTACATATACATATGCACATGTATATATCTATGGAGATGCATATATATGGAGAAATATATATACATGATATAAATGGTGATATACGTATAAAATATGCACAAACACACACACACACACACACACACACACACACACACACACACACACACACACACACACACACATATATATATATATCTAAATATATATATAAAAAGAAACTATACATTATATAGATAAGAAAAAAAATATATATATAGATATATATACTCATAACATGTAGTGGAGTCATACCTCAGTACCATATCTACCAACCCCTTACTGCACGAAATCTGGCCCAAGGCTGTCCAAATGGGGGGACAATGGAACAAAACTAGGGACATAGTTCAAATATCGCTCCTATAAATGTAGAATGTTGCCAGAGTGACAGGGTTTGTTTCAGCAGACATGTTCTGAAGGATGTGAGTTCTGAAACTGAAATGTATGTCATCATTTACTGTCATAAATCCTCAGAACCTCACAGTGATTTACCAGGGATATGAAAATAATGCATCTGTGGAACAGACCAGAAATATATGCAATAAACCTGGGCATACTGCAACAATCCTGAGTAAAAGTCCTGAGGTAGGCTCAGAACCCCTTAGTGCAATGAACCTGGGCCAGGCCTGACAAAGTGGGGGAGAAAGCCATGGAAATAGGGACATATCTGAAATACTGGAGTAGATAAGCTGACACAGTTGCTGCAGTAACACCCTCATGTCTGTCCTAACATACATTGACTGAAATAGCACAAGTCCAAGACTCAATTACTTCCCACTAGTTAGTGACTGAAATCCTCACATCAGCCCACTGATGTGTCAGAAATACACAACACTTATGGGGGCCAGGCATCACTATGTCATACAAATATCTGGACATAACATCACATTAGGGAAACTACAGTCAGCTGCTAAGCATGTTACCAAGCACTGTCCAAACTACAGTCAGACTGACACAACACTAACCCAAATCTGCTAGGGGGAATTACACATGTATTGGTTGTCACAGCATGGAAAAACAGACACCAGTGTGAAAGTGCATACCCACAACCAATTCATCCACAGTCACAGTGACATACCAGTAAGGCAAAGGAACAGTACAGTATAAGGACTGTGCGAACAAAAACATGTCAACATGTTTGTCACTCACACACGTCCCCCACATATACTGGCCCAATTCTCAGTATACTATGATGCCTGACTGTGGTATGGGACATGTGTCAGTCTGTCCCTACATACATGTACAGCCGATAGACCACCAGAAACAGGAACAGCATTCATAGGCAGATAGAAAAGGAGCCATAACACATACATCCACGCTCCTCCATACACAGGCCAAATAACATTGACACAGTACACTGCTACACAATCCTGAAAGTCTGTCAACAATTGCTGGAAATACACAGACCTCTCAACTGTACAGAGTCCCACAGAATGTCCAGGCTTTCCCCTCATATAGAAGGCCTCTTTCACATAACATTTCTGGCAGTCTGATACATCACTGGGATAATGTCAGGAATGTAGGCACTAAATAATTATATACCATACCTATCAACCTCCTACTGCATGACATCTGGACAAAGCCTGACATAATTGTGGGACAGAAGCCCAGAAACAGGGGCATATTTTAAACATTGCTGTTATAAAACTGAGAATGTTGATGTTGTAACAGTTTTAGTTGTAACATCTCTTTTCTGAGGGATATGAGATCAGAAACTCAAATGTATGTTAGCAGTTATGGACTGCAACCCCCAGAGTATGCTACTGAATTTTCAAGGACAAAAAATGTCTGAGGAACACACCAAACATAGGAGTCCAAAATCTGGCCATTCTGCGGATAGCCCTACAGGTGAGAGTTATGTCAAACACATAACACTGTCCGAGTTAAAATTACCAAGGAAATCCATGTGCACACAAACCCTGTTAGACTAGCATGAATCCAAATGTATAACAGCAATACTTACATTCTGCCCCTATGTTTGGAACATTCTCCCCATTCTGTTGGCCTGTCTCCACAGTTTTGGTTGTAAGAGGTATTTCCAAATACCCTATGTGATGTTGTTCACATACCTCCGTGAAGTCCTCCTCACTGGCAAGGAAAAGGGCCAACGCTCACACGACGTACTCAATAATAGGAGTGTGTTGCTATGCCATTGGCTATATGAATAACAATGCAGATGTTCTGCATGCAATTATCAAGTGGGGGACACCAATTGGTGCACAGGCTATCAGCTGCTCATGAGGATTACATACAAAAGGGAAGCTGCTGCCTATGCAAATCAGATGTATACCCCACAACCTTGAGAGAGAGAGAGAGAAAAACAGTGAAAAAAATATAAAAACCAAGCAGGACATAACCACCTACACTTAAATAAAATGAACAGGTATGTCAAACAAGCAAGCATGTCATGGTCTGCAGTAGGGTGTATGTAAGGATGGCAACTAGGAACTGTAACATATATGTCTCACCAAGACTTGCTGTACTGATATATTGCTGATCAGAACCTATGGCCACAGCATCTGGGTCTGTCTGCAGTGACATAGATGATAGGTCAGGCCCCTGAGTCACCCCAGGAAAGGATGGCTCACATATGACTACTACTGCAGTGTGTGTTGAACAATACTGACTGTGACAATGCTAGGCCAGCTACTGGGATGTTGTACATATCCATATCTTACTCATGAATACAACTATGATATACTTGGCTGTCTCAAAAATGTGAGAGACCTATACATGGTATTTGCATAGTAAAGTACTGTTGCACATGTGTGTGTTGAAGTGCATGTGATATACTGAGCTCATACCATTAAACTGTCCAGTGTTATGCACACTGACCATATGTCTGCCTCATATTTGTAGTCATTTACTCATACAGTTGTGTTATGTCTGGCAAATCATTGGCAAATCTATAAAGACTGACATTACAACATCTCCTTTTTTTTCTTCTGGCTGTTCCCGTTAGGGGTTGCCACAGTGGATCATCTGTTGCCATTTCTGCCTGTCCTCTACATCCTGATCTGTCACACCAACCTGCATGTCCTCTCTCACCACATCATGGAACCTTACCTGAGACCTTCCTCTTTTCTATTTTCCTGGCAGCTTCATCCTTACCATCCTTTTCCCAATATACTCAGCATCCCTCTGCAGCACATGTCCAAAGTGATGTAATATTGCCTCTCTGGCTCTGTCTCAAAATTGTCCAACATGGGCTGACCCTGTCATATACACACATTGCTAATCCTGTCCACCCTTGTCACAACCAGTGCAAATCCTAACATCTGTAACTCTGCCATGTCCAACTGTGACTCCTGCCTTTTTGTCAGTGACACTGTCCTCAACCCATATAACATAGCTGGTCTCACTACCCTGTTGTAGACCTTCCCTTACACTGTTACTGGTACTCATCTGTCAAAAATCAGTACCGACACTTTTCTCCACACTCTCCATCTTGTCTGTACTCTCTTCTTCACCTAGCCTCTACAGTCATCATTACTCTGAAATGTTGATTTCAATCATTTATACTCATCCCCCATTGCCATCTCTACTCCCTGCATCCTCAACATTCCACTACCCTCCCTCTCATTCACACACAGATATTCTGGCTTAGTCCTGCTGACTTTCATTCCTCTCCTCTCTAGAGTATATCTGCACCACTACAGGGTCTCCTAAATCTGTACCCTACTCTTAGTACAGATCACAATGTTATCTGCAAACATCATACTCAATGTGGACTCCTGTATGATCTTGTCTGTCAACCTGTCCATCGCCATTGCAAATAAAAAAGGGCTTACAGCTGATCCCTGATGTCATCCCACCTCCACCTTAAATGCATCTATCACTCCCACTGCAGACCTTACCACTGTCGCACCACTCTTGTACATATCCTGTACCACTCTTACATATAGCTCTGCCACTCATGACTTCATCATACAATACCACAACTCCCCTCTAGGCACCCTGTCGTATGCTTTCTCTACATCCAGAAAGGCACAAATCAACTCCTGACCTTCTCTGTACTACTCCATCAACACTCTCAGAGTGAACCTTGCATCTGTAGTGCCCTTACCTGGCATGACAACATACTGCTGACCACTGCTCATCACTGCCCATCACTGCCCTGCTTAACCTAGCTTCCACTACTCTTTCCATGACTTCATGCTGTGACTAATAAATGTTATCCCTCTGTAGTTACTACAGCTCTGCACATTAACCTTATTCTTAAAATGGTACACAAACACTTTCTCTCCACTCCACATGCAACCTCTCACTTTCCAAGATATCATTAAACAAGCTGGTGAAAAACACCATTGCCATTCCCCTAAACACCTCCATGCTACCACAGGTATGTCATGTGGACCAACAGGCTTTCCAGTATTCATCCTCTTCATAGCTATCCTTACTTCCTCCTTGGTAAGCCGTTGCACTTTCTGATTCACCATAACCACATCATTCAACCCTCTTTCTCTCATTCTCTTCATTCATCAGCCTCTCAAATTACTCTGTCCATCTGCTCAACACACAGTCCTCGCTTGTGAGTATGTTTCCCTCATTATCCTTTATCACCCTTGCACATCTTTCCTAGCTCAGTCCCTCTGTCTAGCCAACCAGTACAAGTCCTGTCATCCTTCCTTAGTGTCTAACCTGTCATACAAGTCATCATGTACCTCATCCTTAGCCATTGCCACCTCTCTCTTTGCCATGTACCTAATCTCATCATACTTCTGTCTACTTTCCTCATCTCTCTGACAATCCCACTCCTTCATCCCAACCTTTTTCTATGTATACTGTCCTGTACTTCCTCAGTCCACCACCAGGTGTCCTTGTACTCCTTCCTCCACCACATGTCACACCAAGCACCTTTCTAGCTGTCTCCCTCACTAGCTCTGCTGTACTTACCCAGATATTTGGTAAATCATCACTGCCACACAGTGCCTGTCAACTCTTCACTGAAATCCACCTCACAATCACTCTTTTCCAGTTTCCACCATCTGAGCCTTGGTGCTGCCCTCATACTCCTCCTCTTCTTGATCATCAACATCATCTTACAGACCAACAGTCTCTGCTGCCTAACTACATCTTCCCCTGTCACTACTTTAGTCTCCAATCTCCTTCAAACTGGCCCTCCTACATTGGCTATATTCCACCTGTGTGCATCTCCCTCCACTTTTGTATGTCATCCTGTGCTCCTCACTTTTGTTATAGTATGCATTCACCACAGCCATGTCCATCCTTTTTGTAAAATCCACTACCATCTCACCATCTGCATTCCTTTGCTTAACACCATACATACCCATCCCTTCCCCATCCCCTCTGTTCTCTTCACCAACATGACCATTGAAACCTGCTGCAATCACCACTCTCTCACCGTCGGATACAGTCATCACCATGTCATCCAGCTGACTTCACATTTCTTTTTCTCATCCACCTCACAAGCAACTTGCGTAGCATATGCACTGAAAACATTCATCATTACATTATACATTTTCAGATTCATAAACATCACTCTATCAGACACTCATGTCATCCTCCAAAAACACCCTTGGTATATTGTTCCATCAGGATAACCCCTACCCCCTTTTCCCTCCCATCCACACCCTGATAGCACAATTGTGACCTGGCTCCAATACACCTAGCCATACTCCCCTTCCGTCTGGTCTCTTGCACACACAATATATTCACCTTCCTATGGCCATCATATCAGCTAGCTCTGTCCTTATACCAGTCATACTGCCAAAATTAAAAGTTCATACCCTCACTACCACACTCCTAGCCTTTCTCCTCTCTCTTCCTGCCATATGAGTGTTGGACATCCTCCATGGTATGTCAGTCAATGCAAAGGCTACTGTGCTATTGAATGACTCAAGTGTGTTACAGCAATATTAAGACAGTGTCACTAATTATGCCCCATGGCACCCCATGTAAGTGTGGTGTCCTACAGATGTCCTGCTCTAATGGGTTTTAAGGGATGACTGGACAACACAAGTGTGAATACAGTGTGCCATACTGACATAAAACAGAAATGTATATCAGGTATTACCTGTGTACATATCAGTATGAGGAGGTGTATCTGGCCACCTCATAACAACAGACATGGGATGCAAAATGTCAGTTAAATAAGTTGTACATGTTGTACATGTGTGTAATCTTAGTTACTGTGCATCCAACAGAGTGACATTTCTACAGCTACTGGTTGTTGTATTGCCCTGACACAGCCATGGGTACTATAATAAGCATGAATAGCTGTTTGAAATTGGAGAGGTGTCCAGCTGTGTTATGACTGTGTGTCCATGCCTACTACAAACAGCTATATGAACATCAACATAGCTGTATGGACTCAGCAATACCTTACTCGTAAAACCTGCCTCCACCAAAGTAGAGTATTCGCCTTTGCTGGACAGCATCAATACACAAACCACAGACTTGGTGCTTGTATTGGCTGTACAGGGCAAATTAGGAGTTGGCACCAACTTGACATCAAGTCAGCCTTTGTCTGATCAAGCATATAAGGTCACAGGTGGAGTACTGTAAGGCTAACTATGAGTACAAATTGGACACATCCACCAAGGCCAATCACAAGGCCACCTTTACATATGTCTGCAATCCCAGAGGCAACAAACCAACCCACCCTGTAATGGTGATCAGTCAGACCGCATACACACACAAGGTAGCTACAGCAAACCTGCTGCAGATAGGTTTAGGGCAAACATCACCTCCTGGCTCAGTATCATTATAGGTGGATATGCACAGCATCCACACCCCTCCCCTCATCCCTAGTGAGCAGGTACATATTGCTCACTGAAAGACAACACACGTAAGTATCCATGGGGACCTGATAACATCCCTGTCCACATCCTACATGAACTCTGGCATGTGCTCCCAGCTCCATTACACACTGTAGTCACACCAGGCCTTGGCACCATCCACACCCTATCCACATTGAAGATGGCCATTGTCATCCCTCTACACAGACATGAATGAGGAGTAGAGGATTATGAAATGAACTAGCCCTCATTGTGGGGAATATGACACATCAGGACCAGCAGTGCAGTGCAAGCAGATACAGTGCTGATAGATTACAGGGGTATGTTGTGGTTGTGAGTGGTGGCTACTGGTATTCAATGTAGCTGTGCAGGTTCTCTACATACTGTTGCCAAATGTATGAGGTCCTGTGATGTTATTCCCTTTTCATGTCTTCCAGGTGCAATGTTGCATCAGCAAAGGTCTACTTTCTCAGCAGCTGAGACAAATATAATCATAGAAGCCATACTACAGGACCATGCCATAAAATGTTTGGCTGGAGCCAGCAACATCTGTTGGAGAGGACTAGCCTGTGGGATGACCTAGTCCACAGGGTAAATGATGTTGGCCTGCATGCTCGTACATATGAGCAGGTCCAGCATCATGCAACTGACCTCATACACCATGCCCGGCAAAGGGCTGCTGCAGTGGCCAGGGACCACACAGCCACAGGTGGGGGCCCAGCCATGCAGCCCCTACTGACACCCACTGAGGAGCTCCTCAGCAGCCTTGGGCCACCCATCCCAGTACAACATCAGGGTACAGACCCCCCACATGCTGGAGGTGGGTGGCACCCACACAATGGACGAGGAGTGTGCAGGTAAGGCCTAATTGGAGTTTACTAGACTAGTGTAGCAGACATATTTGTATTTGTAGAGTATCTACGTGCATATGTCAGGTGAGATAGCAGTTTTGGATGGGTTTTGTAATGCACATAAGTGCATATCTATGGTGAAGGACAGCAAATTGTGCAGTATTGGGGGTTGTACTATAAATGTGCAGACATGCTGCATCCATCCTATACCAATGCCACATGTGAGTCTGCTGACAATACTTCTCTCCCACAACTACCTAGGTCCACCCGGTCAGCAGCAAGGTACAAGTGACAAATTCACCGCTGTGACAGGTACAAGCAAGCAAAATCTGAGGGTAATTCTACTCAATGCTAGAAGTCTAAACCTCAAAATGCACTCACTTGAGGCACTCCTTAAAATGGAGAACATCGACATCTGTGCAGTGACAGAGACCTGGTTCAAGGCTCCAGACAGCACCCCTGCATTACCAGGGTATAATTCATACTACACCTTTCGGCCACCTAACCTGGACTGAAACACTAAAGGTGGAGGCATGTCTATATTCATTAAGGATATCCACACCTTCAAGCTAGTTGCTCAGCATAATGCATTCGAAATTATCAAAGTGCAATTAACTCTGGGCAAGACCACAGTCCAAATTGTAGCTTGCTATAAACCCCCCACCATGCCCCAGGATTCCCACTCCTCATTTCTTGATACACTAGAAAATATTAGGATACAACCCAACACCCTAATAATGGGCAATTTCAACTACCCCACCATTAACTGGGAAAACAATTAATGTACCAACTCTTTTGTTCAATGTTTTCTGGAATTCATAAATTCCAATGCCTTGGATCAGCTTATCCACACCCCCACCAGGGGCAGCAATATTCTAGACCTGGTCATTACCAGCATGGGTGACTGGTGTTCCACACCAGAGGTCAATTCCTTGTTGATCAGATCCGACCACAAGCTAATCACCCTAGATATTCACATCCTGCCCCCACCCCCCATTAGGGAAACCACCATAAATAATTCTTCCAAAGCCAACTTCACGCTTCTTAAGACAGAAGTGGCAAACTTCCCAACACCCATGCAGACAGACGATAGAGGTACGACTTCTGAATCCTACACAAATGCAGTTTATAAGCACTTACACAAGTTCATGGATTGTGCTATCCCTAACAGAACCAAGATGCTATCCTCCAAAAAAAGGAAGCCAATCTGGTGGTCTCCTGCCATAAACAAACTCTACAAGAGAAGAAAGAAACTGTTGCAAAAAAGAGTAAAATCCCATGATTGGAGGAACTCCCTGGTCAGCCTCAGTAAGAAGCTGGGATCCCTCATAAAATCCTGCAAAGCTAGTTATGAAAACAAAATCACCACTGATTCTAAAGGCAACCACAAAGCAATCTATAACTATGTCAAGAATCACAATGGCAACACTCAGACCTGCTCTGAGTTACAGCGCAATGGCACCAAATATACAGAACCAACTGATATTGCCAACATCCTGGCAGATAGGTTCAGTGCTAACTGTACCCCCCCTCTCACCCCATAAAGGGCCCATCTCTATACAGGAAGAATGCAAAGTTCCTGTAATCACAGCTGCACAGGTAAAAAACACACTCTCCAAAGCCAAGAACACAGCATCCATGGGACCTGACAACATCCCAGGCTGCGTTCTACATGAACTACAGAACGGACTGGCACCCCACCTAAGTACCATGTTCAATCATAGCCTCACCTCAGGCTTTGTGTCCATTGAATGGCACACAGTGACAGTTTCCCACTCCACAAATGGGGAGCCCCCACAGACCCCGGGAACTACTGCCCCATTAGCCTGATGAGCCTGGTCTGCAAGGCCATGGAATGTATCATCATGGAACTTATAAACAAAGACATTGGTAATCTCCAAACTCTGGACCCCACCCAGTTCGGGTTTGTAAAAGGCAGATCACATCTCCTAAACCTGATAGACTTCTCTGAAGCAGTCACGAAAGTTGTAGAAGACGGTAAGGTGGTTCACACAGCCTATCTAGATCTTGCCAAGGCTTTTGACACCATCCCCCACTGTGGAATTATAGATAAACTCACTAAAGTAGGTATAAATCCCTATGTCACAAGATGGGTTGCCATCTGGCTCACTGATAGAACCCACACTGTGAAAGTAGCAGACTCCAAATCCGACTTCAGACCAGTGACAAGTAGAGTACCACAGAGTTCAGTCCTGGGTCCTCTCCTGTTTGGTATCTATTTCTCTGAAGGACATGCTAACACAGAAGGTCTTTGGCTAACAGAATTCACAGATGACTGCAAACTAGGAGCCATAATCGAAACTCCTAACGATGTGGACATCCTACTAAAGGGCCTCACTGAGACAGATGCCTGGTGTCAAACCCATGACCTCAAACTCAATGCCAAAAAGTGCATTGTCATCCCCTTTGGTAAAAACTCTTTACCCATGAACTATCACATAGGCAGTAGTAAACACCAAAAGTGTGATAAGAGACCTTGGACCACAGGTGGACAGTAGTCTCTCCTTTGATAATCACATCACTAAAGTAGTCAGGAAATCCTTCTACATGGCACACCTCATCACAAAAAGTTTCTCATCCAGGAAAAAAGAGGTCATTGTTCCCCCTCTACTTGTAACTCATTAGACCCATTATAGAGTACAATGCCCCTTTTGGTATGTACCTCACAAGACATCTGCAACAACTGGAAAGGCCACAGAAATACCTCACAAACAGGATTACCAGCCTCAAACAGATGCCCTACGCAGACCATCTCAAAAAACTCCAGCTTTACTCTTTTGCATATTGCCTACTCAGAAACGATCTCTGCCTAACATACAAAGCTATGTCAAACCCAGAGCTGTTGGGCATGCCCCACATAAAGAAATCCCAATCCCTCTGAGCTACATGCTCTAGAGACCAAAACATTGTCACCACAATAAACAGAACATGCTGGATGGATAGATTCATATCCCAGAGACTTCCCTTACTCTAGAACAAACTACCTATTTATATCAAACAAAGCTCCTCATTAGCACTCCAAGAAAAATCTTGATGATTGGATGAGAAATATGAAATTCTCCCTGGGGCTCACTTCTGTGGCTCTGCTCGACAGGAGCACAGGAATATAATTTTCTTGAGTGGCGAAAGCCAGGGTACCTTTTTGGCTAGGCTTATATAGGCCCTAGGGCCAATAGCCTAGTTCCTACCCATGAACCTATGAACCTATGAGCATTTGGGATGGCAGCCTGAAGCTGGTGAGTATGGAATTGTTCTGTTGTGGTTTGCCAATACCCCAGGCATGTGAAGGCCATGCAATGTACCACGCACAAAACTGTCACTCATAGCCATATTGCTTTATGTGCATGTTCACTTGTGGTGGGGTTAACTGCATTGCATCACAGTGGTCACCACAGGGGCCTATCTGAAGAGAATGTAACATCCCTGTAGCATACCTCACAACCTGTCAGTGCAAGACTTCTGGACAGAGACCAACAAAATGGGGAAACAAACAGCCTAAGGTAGGGATATGTGTGAAACATTATTCTCATACAGTGGATATAAACAGTGTACACACCCCTGTTAAGATGTCAGGTGTTTGTGATATATATATATATATATATATATATATATATATATATATATATATATATATATATATACAAATTGGAACCAAAATATGTCAGTCCACACCTTTTCCAACCTGTAATGTGACCTATGACATGTACAATTCAGTTGTAAAACCAATCAGTCTGTTGGCCCCCAAATATGGAGTATACAAACCGTATAATAAGCTGAATGCATATGTGTGCACACCCTTCAAATAATATTTTATTGCAGCCGCTTGTGATCTACTGACAGCATTCAGTCTGCTTGGGTACACACCTGCCATCAAGTAAAGGCACTTTGAGTAACACCACGTAACAGTCTGTTGTCCAAGTAGGATATTCATGACATTTGCTCAGTTGCCTGCAACAGCAACAGCCATGGCTTGAAGACAGCTTACAAAGCAGCAAAGGGATCTCACATTTGAAAAGTATCCATCAAGAGTAGACTACAACAACATTACCACAGCATTGCATACACCATGGAACACAGTGGATAAAGTTGTCAAAAAGTGGAATGAATATGGTGCTGTTGAAAAGAACCTGATGTCTCTCCAAAAATGTTGACAGGACATGTCAAAACCTGGCCAGGGAGGCTGCCAGGAGACATACAGCAACACTGAGGGAGTTGCAGGAAACTCTTGCAAGTACTGGTGTTGTGTACTACATGTGAGAACGCTCTTCCGTATTCTGCATACGTCTGGCCTATGGGTATGGTCAGAAGATGGAAGCCTTTCCCCACACAAATAAACATCCAGGGGTGGATACAGTTTGCAATACAGCACATCACGTCTCCCAAAGGGATGTGTGAAAATGTGATATGGTGTAATGAGACTATGGATAGACCTCACAGCCACAATAACAAAAGGTATATGTGGTGCACAAACAACACCCCTCTTAACCTGAAGACCACCATCCCCATGGTGAATACACTGGTGGCAGTGGTCTGCTGTGGGTGTGCTGTTCCAAAGCCAGAACTGGGCCTGTAGTCACGGTGGTGTTAATTCGGATCAGCTCCAAATAACACCCATGTCTGGCCAAAATCCATCAGGGATCTGCAAGAATGTTAAGGATGGGGAGGGGTGTCAGCCTTCAAGATGACAAAGACCTGAAGCATACACCCAAGGCTACCTAAGAAAGGCTCCACCTGAACACACTAATGGTTATGGACTGGCCCAGCCAGAGCCTAGCCCTATACTAGATAGACATACCCCAGTGTTACCTGACGAGGGCTGTGCATGAGCCACCCTTGCAATCTGACAGAGTTGGGCGAACTTTGCAGGGAAGGGTGGCCAAATAATGCCAAGTCAAGATGTGCCATGCTGATAGGCACCTTCACAAGAAAAGTGAATGCTTTAAGTCACTTACAAGGTTCGTCAACAAAGTATCATTTCAAGGGTGTGCACACTTATGCAAACACCATATTGTACATATTGCAGTAATTATATTTTACATATAACACATCTGTTTGTTTATCGATTGGATTGCACAGGTCATATGTCACATGAAAGGTGGGTAACATATCTGAATGCATTATTCCAGTGTCATCCCATATATTACAAGAACATTGCATGTTAACAGGGTTGTGTACCCTTATCATATCCACTGTAAGCTTAGAAGGTTGGTGGTGTAACAGGAATTGTGTGACCATACATTTACTGCTGGTTTGGAGGTCTGACACTCAAATGTATGTCATTAATCAGTGATGTCACTCCTCAGATCATCCCAGTTATGTATCATTGAAACACAGGGTTTGTTAGAAACAGAGCAAACATATGAGCCAGACATCTATACATCCTGCGAGGATCTGTACAGTTGTGAGGTATGTTCTATAGTACTTGCTACTGTGCTATACAGATGAACAGCAATGATGTGTACATTGGTGCAGTCTATGCTGGGGAAGAGCCATCACCTACTATCACTAATCATGTATCCCAAAGCTCTATATTGTTAGTTACATGTAGTAAAACTGGCTGCAATGCATGATGTTGAGGGCTGTGTGTCATGCATGTCACCATTTGGGTACTGTGTGGTCTGTGTAACAGATTTGTGCCACCTCACCTGTAAGTGTGTGTGTGTGTGTGTGTGTGTTTGTGTGTGTGTGTGTGTGTGTGTGTGTGTGTGTGTTTGTGTGTGTGTGTGGGGACAGTTGAGGTGTACATAACTGTCTGTATGGATGGACATATATGCACAATACCGTCATATATTCCGATGTGGGTTCCAACATGCCCTGTGATTCTCTAAGTGTAGGAGCAAGCTCAGTATGACCTTCTGTAGTTAGGGTGGGACTCCATTCCAGAGATAGGTGTACTCCAGTCCAGAGTTTTGTGTGCTACAGCCATACCGCTCAGGTGTACATAGGACTTTCCTCAGGGTACTTGTTTTGTTTAGCAGCCATTTCTGACATATCTGTAGTCTGAAACTGCAATGTATTGTGTCATTACCTAGTGCCAGACATCCTCAGATCATCACAGTGCTTTACCAGAGGAATAGTAGTTGTATGATGCATAGACCAATATTATGAGGGTAGCTATGTAAATTCTTGCCCAACAAGGCCATTTGTGAGGTGCAGCTACAGCCAGCATAGTAATGACACACAGCTGTGTGCACAGTCCAGCAACCTGGTGATATACTGGCTGGGGATCTCCTGCTTGTGTGGTATCTTTCTAACCTGAGATCTCATATCCTTGTGTGTGCATACCTCTAACCTATACATTTTTTGGCAGGTTGTCCAGGTGTTTGGCTAGAGGTTTCATCCTTTCTACATAAACTTGTGTTTTTATGGCAAGTTAGTTACATATAATTGAAGTGTGATGTTACAAATTAATACAGACATTACTGTTTCCCAATACATAACCTTCAGACAATTCCCACTACTGCAAACATCTCACCCCACCAGCATTCTCAGTATGTAAGGGCAATATTTACAATACATGCCTATCATTGTGCCTTTGTTCCACTTTTCTTTCTGCCCTTGTCCAGACATCTTGCTGTCAGAGGGTGGGGGTTATGGGTGTGGGTACAGAGTGCATTCAACTGTGCAGGCATGTCCATTATTTGTAAAAGCAAACATGAGAAAAAGGATTATTGAAAATCACCACTGGCAACAGTACCACACAGCAATTATATTCACAAAAGCCTTGGCACCTCTGCTACACATCCTTCAAGATGTCAGTAACGTGTGTAGCATATTCCACATAGCACTGTGATTTCCAGGTATGTCAGTGGCAGTGGGTGTCACTGACATGCATAACAGTTGCCACTGCAGTTATCTGCACATGGCCCTGTCAAAGGCAGCACTGTACATAGGGCAGTACAAGACGACTGCCAGGAGAACATGCTGGCCAAATCCAGACAGTATTAACCACACATACACATAACTCATTGACCCCTGCATATTGTGGACAGGCAACATATTTTCATGTGTTTTGGTACAGCCCTGCCAATGTGTGCTATGCTGCTATTTCCATGCAAACATATATGTTATTGCATCTGTGTGGGTGTATGGGGGGGGGGGGGTCACACCTGTCCACTGTACACATTTGCACAGACTGTGCTGGTATTTGCTTCACATTTTGGTTCCATTTACCATACTATTGTGCCCTGTCTTGGGGACTGGAGGCATATCAGTAAAGAGCCAAGGTCAGATTGTACTGGCATACATTTGAGTTTCAGACTTCTTACCTTTCATAGCCTTACTGCAACTGCAGGTCCTGCTGTGCTATTACTGTGTGAGTCTGTAGGGGGTTAATTCAATATTGACGCCATTTGTGTGCCTTTACCAGACATTTCTCTCTGGTTTTCTACAGCTGACTTGCTTTGTGGATGTGAGGGGTGGTTATGGGACCCCCACCCTGACATCCATGCCTGTGACCTATTACCCCCCCCCCACTTAGTTGTCCCCACACCTATACTGTAGTGGGATTTGCCACCTTGTATACTACTGCATAGTGTGTGGAGGCCAGTGTTGGCCAGATATTTCCTGGTTTCCCACATAGCTGTCTGTTGTGTGCTGCTATCCAAGTAGGCCACATTCCCTTGGATGCATGCAGCATTACCATAGATATGCTAGCAGAACATACTGTTCCATTCATTTATTGCTAAAAAGACTGGTTTACCTTGTGCTTGTGGCAGTTATGAGGACAGTGCTTGAGGGCTGCCTATGTTGGATGCACACAGTACACTGCCTGTACATGGTAAGGTACAGGTAATGTGATGTATGTGTCATCAATTTTGCTAAGTGTGGGAGTCAGACAGAGGTATCAGTCCCTGGGGTCCCTACAGTGTCAGTGTATGTGCTATGTGTTGCCTCTTTGCCAAGGCATGAGCATACTGGGCACACCTCCATCTGCCTATGGTAGCAGGCTCAGTGGCCTACTCCTGTGAGTCCCTCTGTGCCTGTGGGAACCTTGGCAATGGTGGTGGGCTGTGTGGCCCTTCCCTGTGCTGCTCCTGATGCAGCTGATTCCACAGGATCATATTGTGTAGCATGGCACATACTATGAACATATGTGCACATATGGCTGGAGAGTACTGCAAGGGTCCACCAGATATGTCAAGGCAGTGGAATCATGACTTGACCATCCCAAACACATGCTCTATAATGATCCTGGTTTGTGCGTGTGCCTCATTATGGTGTTCTTGTGTGGGCATGTGTGCATTTCTGATGGGTGTCATCATCCACGGCTCCAGTGCATAGCCAGCATTCCCCACCAGATGGCCATACGGGATGCCCCCACTGGCAAATGCCTGGTACAGCTGTGATGAATTCCAGATGTGGGAGTTGTGATAGCTTCCAGGGCTGCCAGCACACACATTCATGATAATGCCCTGGGCATTGCACATGACCTGGCAGTTGATGGAGAGGAATCCCTTGCGGTTTATGTAGACCCTACTCTCTTCAGGTGGTGCTTTTATGTTGATGTGTGTGCAGTCTATCGCACCCAGTACCTCCAGCTATTCTGCTACACAGTGGAAGAGACGCATATTGCTGGTCCTCTATTCATGGGAATTGGGGAAGTAAATGTGCTCACCGGCATGTGGTAGCATGGCATCCAGGAACTGGTGGAGTACCCTGGATGCAGATGCCTGTGAGACCCCCATGATGTCCCCAGTAGGTGTTTGGAAAGTACCTGTAGCTAGAATTATTAAGGCTACACATACCTTGGTATCCACTGGGTTGGGCTCCCTTCTGTTGGTTCTAGCTCTGAGTTGAGGCCAGTACAGCTCAGTGAGTTGCTGAAGTATGTCTCTGTCCACCCTGTAGCACTCTACTATCTCCAGATCATGTAGCCCCTGGTAGGTTACTCTGGGTCTGAACATGTTTCTCCTCCTCCTTGGTCTGTGGTGGTTGTCAGCTTTATCCTCCTCTCTGCCCTCAGCCTCTAGCACATAATGATGGATCAATGCAATGGCAGCCCCTAACATTTTTCCAGTTAAAATTCCCCCGCATGTATACACCAATGGTGCAGAGTTTGTGGGAAAACCCAGACTGTAAGGTGTTTCTATACTTTATACTGTTGTGCTGCAGATACTGCCTGTATGATTGGTTGACTATGATACATTTCAGCTGCTACCTATATTACTCATGGGTTTGATTTGGCCACTTTGAGTGTTAGAGACATTACTGATCATTTGTGCATGATTGCCTTTATTCTGTTGTTGCCTTTTTAATTATTTTTTACTTATATCACCTCCCACTTTCAGCTATGCAACCACCTGCCAGCTGTATTATTATGTGCTTTGCCTGCCCATTGCAGGTTGCAAGTGTCCCATATTAGTGATTTCTTCTTCATTTCTCCTTTATTGTGCTGTTGCCCTTTATTTTTTGTTTTACATCTCCTCCCATTTTCAATTATATACCCAACTGCCAGCTGTATTAATGAGTGCTTTCAATGACCCATTGTGTGTTGCAGTATCCCATCTTACTGTTTGTACTGCATTTCCCTTGTTCTGCTATTTTCTTTTACTTTTCCTATGTCCTTCCTGTTTAATCCCTGGCGAACCACCTAGACTCATTTAGCTAGTGTAAAGTGGCCCTGCCCTGACCACGAACACGCTCCTCAGTTCATGGAATAAGATTATACAACCTCAGACACACCCCTTCACTTAGCTGTGCTTAGCTAAGCACAAACTAAGCCAACAGAGCTCCAGTGTGCTTACAGTAAGCATGACACACACCCTTTTCATATTAGTTGCTCCTCCTGTCTACACAGTGATGTTAGAGCACCTACATGGTTAGGTGCAGTGTGACGCTTAGAAGAATTTTGTGATTCAGTATAAGTCCCCTCATTGACAAACTCCACTACCTTACTCCATAGTTACTGCACTACACAAGAGCCTTCTCTCTTAGCAACCACTGTTCCCTGCCATTGTTTATTTTCTGCATGCTATTGACTATCATGGCAAAATGCAGATTTCCCCTACAATTGTCTTTTCCCCTTTTTTATTTTCACCACCATCCTGTTTGCGTGGTGCTTCCCCATGCTTAAATGGCCGAGCTAGGCCAAACATAAATTAAACTTTACTTTTTTAATTATTGGGCGACTTTCCATGCCAATAGCCATATATTTGGCCATTGGCATGCCCAACCTATTTAATACATGCTTTTTTGGGCACTGTCATGCCTCCGTTTGCTTATTTGCATAAATGTATTAGGTTAGTAACCAAATACATTTCTGCAAATATCACTTTTCCTGCATAGAGACCTGCCTCCTTGCAGGATTGCTAAATCAGATCATTTGCATGGTTTTCACCAGCAAATGAGCTAATTAGCATACTGCATGGCTTTCCATGCAGGAACAGTGAAGGTCCTTCATGCACTCGTGGATCGCTCGGCGGCCATATTCCATGCAGGAACAGCTATGTTGTTCCTGCATGGGATTTTGCGATCGTGAATCCCAGGGATTGCACTTAATAAAGTTGGCAAATGCACATTAACAGAATAAGTTTCAACCATTCTAGAAGATAACGTATCATATCATAGAGGCATGACATTAGTAGCAGCATGCTTTTCACAACATATAGTTTTCACAGATTTAACTATCACTAGTACAAAGCCAGCTAAGTAACCACCTTTTCCACATTGAAAATTTAGTTAGGGGGATTCATAAAGGTTAACACAAGGTTGACACTGTGTATACCTGAGGTAAGTTTTCTGAATGGAAGAACGGGCCTACCACAGTGCTTTTGCTGTCTATTCATTCAGAAAGGTTATTCAAAATGTACACCTTATGGTAACATTTATGAATCACCAAGTATGTTTATAGTTACCTTTTGCTAAATAACATTTGGCATAGGTTTTACTACAGGTATAGAATGTTGGGATTTATGCATGATTTCATGGCAAACCAGTATTTCTGCTAACACAGCAAAACTTTCAGAATCTTTAGAATTGGTCTCCGACATACCCATTTTCTTAAAGTAGAAGGCAAAGACCTTCTAAATTTGTCATTTGTTCTCATTTCTGTATATTTTAATATCATGTTGACCCTCTGGATCTAATTTTAAATAAAACATGATTTAAGATACATAATTATGATCCTAGCATTTTGTTATGAGAAAATATCTAGCTATGAGATTTTTAAGCTTGTGTTTGTGAGGTAACACCAGTTCTGGCAAATAAGGCCTTTTTGACAATATCATAGTCCTGATAATCAGTCAGTTCCATGCCCATGAATGCTGTCAGTGATTTCCATTTAATCTGGCTGATACATTCATGGCCTGTTCTGTAAAATCCTTTTCCTTCTTGTTGGCATACCACTTGAAGGTGGTAAGATACACCTCAATGTCCTTCACAAGAGCCAACTGTTTTAATGGAGTTGTTGTTTAGAGATGCCATATTCTTGGGAATAGCAGTCATTTCTTCAGCTGCAATCATTATGATCTGTAGTAACTGCTGCACTCTGGTCATCTTGGTACATGTAGCAAGACACAAGCGCACTGAAAAAGAAATCTAGCATATCATGACTCTCTATACTCTTATTTGGGGGAAATTACATTAGTAATAAAAACTCTGATGAAACACAGGCAAAGAAGAAACCACCACTCTCTTTAGCACTTTCATTCTGTTTAATAAGAACTTCTTCAAAAAATACAGACACCCCCTTCCCACATTTAAATACTATTTTAAAGAAATCACATGATCATAATGACCAACCACAATATAAAATGTCCAAAAATAAGTACAATATAAACATATATAAAAAAATACATTATTGTAATAAATAATAAATAAATACTAATCTAACGAATTGTTTGCATTTGTAAAAAAAAAAAATTATATTAATGGCTTCATTTAAGCCTGGTACACAATCTGCACTAAGCTGTATTTGCCAAGCACATTCCTGACATTCAATTAATGGTTTAAAATCACCAGACAGAGGACTCTCATTTATTTTTTCTAAACCATAAAACGAGAAATTTTTAAAGTCCACACAAATAGAAGCATGCCTGGCCAATGCATTGTTCATGTCCTTCCTTTTAATAGCAAATGTGTGCTCATAGGTTCTCTTGTTTAGTGTCCTAATAGTCTTCCCAATGTAGAAACTATTGTATTAGTCACAATTTGTGACATAAACTACACATTTACATTGATGTGTACCTGCTTTTAGCCAAAAAAATATAATTTAAATGTTTAAAATGTACTGAAGATAAATTGCTGATGAATCTACGTTGTTTACAGTGCCCACAGCTAAAAGTTTCTGATGTATCATTAGCAGAATGTTTAGAAGTATTTCTCTCAAACATATTTTTAATGTTATACATTTTCTTGAAAGTAAACATAGTTTTTTTCTCCAAGTGTTTTAACTAGATTTAGATTCCCAGATAAAATGTTCCAATTCTTCTTTATAATATCTCTAATAAGTCATATTTCATTAGATATGGGCAATGGACAAGCCAGTATAGATCTACTTTGAGACCCCCCCATCTTTGATTGAAGAAACATGTCTACCATACAATTCTTGATTGTTCAAACGTAGAATAGGCTTTGCTTTAGTATGCCTCAGTTCCGACACTTCTCTCTCAGTATTGATTAGCCATGTCTCATTGTAACCTCTCTCAATGAAAAAGGCCCTAAGTTCTCTCATTTCACTTAGGAAGACTTTCTGATCTGTAGTCAAACAATTTAACCGAATGATTTCTCCCTTGAGAACTCCCTTTTTAGTGTGAATAGCATGTAAGCTACCCTTGTGTAAGTATTGGTTCACAAATGTGCGCTTCCGAAATATTTTAATTTTGAAAGACTCAGTGGTCTCATTAAACTCAAATGTAATGTCTAAAAAATCCAACTTTTTGCCAAAAAAATTTTTTAATGTATAACATTAAAAATATGTTTGAGAGAAATACTTCTAAACATTCTATTAATGATACATCAGGAACTTTTAGTTGTGGGCACTGTAAACAATGTAGCTTCATCAGCAATTCATCTTCAGTACATTTTAAACATTTAAATTATATTTTCAGGGCTAAAAGCAGGTACACATGTCAGAGTAAATGCGTAGTTTATATCGTGAATTGTGACTCATACAATAGTTTCTAAATTGGGAAGACTATTAGGACACTAAACAAAAGAATCTATGAGCACACATTTGCTATTAAAAGGAAGGACATGAACAATGCATTGGCCAGGCATGCTTCTATTTGTGTGGACTTTAAAAAGTTCTCATCTTATGTTTTAGAAAAAATAAATGAGAGTCCTCTCTTTGGTGATTTTAAAACATTGATTGAATGTCAGGAAAGTGCTTGGCAAATGCAGCCTAGTGCAGATCGTGTACCAGGCTTAAATGAAGCCATTAATATAAAAATGTTTTTTACAAATGCAAAAAAATTTGTTAGGTTAGTATTTATTTATTTATTTATTACACTAGTGTAATTTTTTTATATATGTTTAGATTGTACCTATTTTTTTGGACATTTTATATTGTGGTGTTGGTCATTATGATTATGTGGTTACTTTAAAATGGTATTTAAATATGGGAATAGGAGTGTCTGTATTTTCTGAAGAAGTTCTTATTAAACAGAATGAAAGTGCTAAAGAGAGTGGTGATTTTTCTTTGCCTGCATTTCATCAGTGTTTTTATTACTTAGTTCCAGTGTTCAGCTTCGTTTGAGAAATTACATTAGTGTTGGGAGCAATAGATCTTAGGATTTTGGCAATAATAACTGGAGCCAAAAATTTGTGTCACAGTTCACCTCTGTGAAAAATTAATGCAGCTGAGATAATTGGTCTTTATAAAAAAAGTGGTTTATTATTTACAAATGCAGATAAGGCAGGTACTTCCAAACAAACATAAAATGTTGAGATTTTAACTAAAAACACAGCCAGCAGCTTCAGTTTTAGATTGCTGGGAAACCGTGTTTGATAATTACATATATGTTTTCCAGCTTCTCCAAGCTTGTTCATCACTGATGTCTCCTAAATCTGCTGCTCTAGACATTAAGCTCTGTTTACAAATAGCAAGCATTCTCTACCCAGGCTTGTCTCAGCCCTCTTTTCCATTTCTCTAAAAGGTTATTGAACAAACCTGTTCTTAATAATACAGGCAGAGCTGTAAAAGACATAACAGAACAAAACACTAACATTTAAATAAAACCACCACTATATGTACACATTTGGGCATCACAAGCATTATTTGTACTACTATGCAGACATTTTGGGACACGCATATTATTTACAACACTATTTTGGGTCACTTTGTACTCTTCAAACTGGTGAATATTTGTGTATGTGTGTGTATATATGGCTTTACTTCAAAAGGCAGAAGACCTAGTTAATCAACTCACAAAACATCTATACCAAATGAGTGAAAGTCCAGTTTCTTGAAAGCTTACAATAACCAAACCCAGAACATTGAACAATATAAGTAAGCAGAAGTCTGGTCTTCACTTAAAGGAACAGTTCTCTGATTAAAGACAGCCTACAGTAAATAATTATCAGTGGTTTGAAATGGAGATTGTGGTACAGTGGGGATCGGGAAATTTAATCTTTTCCCACTGTAGTGTGATCTCAGAGTTGGTATATATAATTTAGGGGGTTGAGGGTCACATCCCCCCACATGGGGGGGGGTGCAGTGAGGTTTGCCCCTCCTGCAAAACTGCTGATAGTGATTTACTGTAGGTTGTGTTTAATCAGCGAGGTGTTCCTTTAATTGAAGACCGAAGTTCTGCTCAGTTGTATAGTTTGATGTTCCAGGTTTTGTTATTGTAAGGTTTCAAGTAAGTGGAGTTTCATTGATTTGGTCTCAATGTTTTGCAAGTCGATTATATGGGTCTTCAATCTTTTGATGTTAACCCAGATATATATATATATATATATAGAGAGAGAGAGAGAGAGAGACAGATACATGCGTGTGTGTGTGTGTGTGTGTGTGTGTGTGTGTGTGTGTGTATGAAGCACCAAATATGCTTTATGTTGCACTGATCACTATAAGTTAATGATGTCATTGGCTAATTACATTAAATTAATCTAAAAAATAGTTTTAATAATACAACTTTTCTGTCCTCTAGAATTATTTTTATCTCTGAAACAGTCCACACATCTGCCTCTTTTCTCCATTGGCTCATCATATTTACATTTATATTCTTGTGTTTCTTTTCAGACAATTCTTGCTCCACTGCATTTAGACACGATTTTAGGAACTCCACCCCACCCTCTGTCTGTCTGTCTCTTTCACTTTCTTTCTTCTCTCGCTCTATCTCTGTCTCTGAGTATCAGCAACCCTGTGTGTTTACAATTTGTGTAGTCCATGTATTCTTGTAAAATAGCTGTCTGCAACACTTGTAGTTGTTCATGTTCTTGCTACTTTAATACCTTTGCATGAATGTCTGTGATTCCCTTTATAGTTTACCGTATTTCCCACAAACTTGTTGTTTGTTTGTCTTTTGTCTTTTCCCGGTTAGGGGTCACCACAGCGGAACTCTGGTCCACTAATGATTGGCAGTTTGTTTTTATGGTGTCGAGTTGCCAACCCAATGCCCAACCTTCAACGAAGGCCCACCCATTCAACGCATGTCTTTCGAACGCCCACTCAACCGCGGGGAGGACATGCAGACTCCACACAGAAGGCACTCCCAACCCAAGCCGAGAATCGAACAGGAGAACCTCTTGCTGTGAGGCAACAATGCTACCGCTGCACCACCATGGAAGTACTACACAGGGTTATTGTTTCAGTTGCTTTACTAAGAATTTCTTTTTTTTTTTGCAGGCTTTGCAATGACTTGTGAATTTCTTCTTTGAGATCAAAGTGTAAGTCTAATGGTCTTCTGCAATTCCTGTCGTAGCATTTATCTCTCTGTTGATTTCATTCCAGCATTTCCTTTGCTTCATCCGGTTTTCAGGCATCATCAATAAGCTGAAGTAGGTAAGTTAATGTTCAACCTTATGCCCATTAACAAGTGACTTAGTGAGAGGCTGAGTCCCTGGAATATTTCCAGTTTGGAAACTTGCAGTATGATGATCTTCATACCTTTAGTTATAGCTCTTTCTTGTGAGATTCATTACTGTTTGGATAATTTTCCCTGCTTGCCCATTGGACTTAGGATGATGTAGACTAGTTGTTACATGTCTGAACTCCCATTCATCCCCATTTTAAATTCTGTCTTATCTATTGCAAAACATTATCAGATATGAGAAAATGAGGTAATCCTTCTCTCAGTAATATTATCCTCATTGTACTAATCACACCTATGTTTGTTCTTTCATTCAGTTGACTATTTCAGGAAACAGATTCATATTTTCTTTGAAGTGAAAAAAAATCAATACCCACTTTAATCCAAAGATTATCTAAAACTGGTTATACTACTATATCTGTCTCTGGATTGTTATTATGGTAAGCACTAAAGATGGCAGAGCTCTATAGTAATAAGATGACATTCAGAAGTCAGTTCATATTTCACATCTGATATTATGCTTAGACAGAGTCTAAATAAATAATTCACAGAGACAAAAGATGGAATATTATCTTCATTACGTCTATATGTTTTATATGACATGAAAAGTCATTGCATGCAGTTCATTAATATTTTATGGTCTATAACCACATATCTGACATGATGCATGGTTGTTATAAGGATGATGGTTTAATGCCGTAATGCTCCTAAATTTGCAGATGTCACATCACAGAGGCACTAAGAGATAGGGTGATGTTCATAAAAGCAGCTTGCAGCTGAGCAGAGTGTTCTCAGTTTAGCAGTGTTCTGCTCCTCAGATATGCGATTCAGAGAAATGCATAATTAGCATGTCTCTGAATCCACTTAATGTGCTATGGCAAGTCTTTGCATCAACTACTGAGCAGCTTGGTAGGTATTCCACTAAGTAGGCTGTAGCTGTATAGTGCTAACCTGCACATCTAGTGTCTGCTCAGCTAGGGAAGTTGCTTTCTTTATTGAAATGAAAGGGTGTAGAATATCTTATATCCATATGCATCCTTCATGGAAGGTTTGTAGCATGAGCATCTTGCACCTTTCCTGCTAGCAAGGAGATCTCTGATTTGCAGAGCCCTAATTAACATAGGCCACATTCACTACATCCTTACTTGCTTGCTTCATGTCACTGCATAGCTGATTGGCAACATGAGGTTTTAAAAATATCTTCTCACTTGTGCAATAATGTGGCCTTGCACACTATGCAAATGTATAGTATCCAGAATGGATCCTGTATGTTAAAAATACGGAAAACGTAGCATAAGGTACGTAACAAGCACACTGGTTAATTTATTGTTATTCTAAAACTGATTTTCAGTTTATATAAAACTTGATGTAAACGAGCAATGCAGTAAAAGGTGGTCAAAGCAGCTAGAAGGGAAATGATCAATGCTGTATGAAACAAAACGTTTCACTGCAGCTAAGAAGTGATAAACCAAGACTAGCGAAGATGGCAGGATTTATAACTACTTGTTGCCTATTTTATTTCTTTCTTTCTTCCTTCCTTTCCAACTTATTGTGTATAGTAGGCAACAGAATAGTTTAACTAAAATACTGACAGAAAAGCAACTTAGATTGACATTACAGTCCTTAATAGAATGATTTTCCCCATTTGGAATGTATTATGAAAGTCATATTGGGGGAAATTATTTTCTATCTCAAAAATGTAGGTGTAATATACAAACCATTGTTTCTTGAAGCTTTTAGAAAGAATAAGTGAAACATTAGGTATTGTAATATGTTTTAAGTCTCACATCTCAGAATTACTCTGCTGCAATGAACATATGCTGCGCATCCTTTTCAAATGATACTCTCCTTGGGATTTAGCAAACAAAATGTTACAAAATTCTAGGGAAACTTTCAGTTTGCAAAACATTCCAAAGTGCAAATAAAATATGTTGCTTTATATCTGCATTCAAGAGAAGGTTTGTTACAGATGGAAAACAAGTCTACATCTCTCTCTGCTCAATTCAAATTAAATAATGTCCACTCCCATGCTTTCACAATGCAGGAGCTGAGATACATTTATAAGCTGTGTTGTTCCTGCAGCAGTTTGAACTTAAACTGAATCATTATTGAGTTGCTCAGGATGCAAAACCAAATTAGAAAAAAGATTTTTTTATGTCATTTAAGAAACACTGTACATTTATGGGTCTAGTGCAAGTGCTTACATGCTATCATCCTGTGACAAAACTTCAACGCACACGCACACATGCACACACGCACACACTCACACACACGCACACACACGCACACATGCACACACGCACACATGCACACACACACATGCGCGTGCCCACACACACACACACACACACACACACACACACACACACACATGCACACACACGCACACATGCACACACGCACACATGCACACACACACATGCGCGTGCCCACACACACACACACACACACACACACACACACACATACACACAATATTCCCAAATAGTTCCACTTGCCACTTTATAATTGCCTCAAGACTCAAGACTGACAAGCAGCAAGTGATGCCCTTGTATGAGTAGGTGGGACAGGAACATTTCAGGGAACTATAATCTTATTTACCTAATAACAGTGGACAACAAAGTCATGGGAAGAATTTCAAGAGAAAAACCTGCCTGCATTCCCAGAGGGCAACAATTTTCATTTTTGCAACCATGATGGGTTTATGCTTAAAAAGGCAGTCAGAGAAGCATGATCTAGTTTTATGACTGAATTACATAAGAACTTGAAAGGGGAGTACCAGAATATGTGACCTGCCTGGACTCTACCAACCTCCTTGACACAGTCCTGCACAGGTAGTGACTAAAAAAATTGGAGAGGTTGGTGGCACTATCAAGACTAAGCAACTGGACTGTAGCATGGCTGAAGGGTGGGACAGAGAAGGTTGTGATGGCAGGAATGTTGTCAGGTGGGATAAAAAAGGCATTTTAGGTTCATTACAGAGACATGCAGATAAAGGCAAAGTACTGCAAGGGCACAGCAAACCTGGTGGGAAGTTAAAGTTGGGTGGAGTAGAACTGATAGTTACAGAGTCGGAAAAAGAACTGGGGGTGTTGATCACTCCTGGACTAGAATACAGGATCAGATTAAAGGGTTATTGGCAGTGGCCAACAGAATGCAAGGATATATCCTTGTTGTGGGGGAGACTCCAGCAACAATGACATAATAATCCCACTCTACTGGGTCCTAGTCCAGCCATACTTCATGTAGTGTATGTAGTTCTAGAAGCCATGTAAGTCGAAGAACTTCTAGATACTTCAAGAAGTGCAGAAGAAAACCACTAGATAGGCACATGGGATTAAGGGAAAAGGTTATAAGTGAGAACAGCAGAACTGGATTTCTTTTCACCATAGAACAAAAAGGACATTATATCAGTGCAGCTGTCTTAAACAGGAATGACAGAGGAGGAAAGAAGACACACAGTTAGCAGATTGTAGAGAACAAATACTCCCGCAATCTGTGAAAGCACTTCTTCTTGTAGAGGGGTGTGCACCATACAATAGACAGCTGGAATGACTGGTGGAGAGGGAATGCATGTAGGCATTCAGACAGGTGTGGCGAATGGATAAGTAAAACATTAGGCACGGTGGAAAGGTAGAATATTGAATGCATTTAAAGGGCAGACATGGGCCCATGGCGTCCTTCTACTGTTCAGTAAATATAATGCAGTATCTCCATAAAAATCCATTTCTTTACTGCGACACATTTTTTATTTTTGCAGGTACTTAGCCGCTTGAATTCTACTGAATAGTGATTTATGATGTGGAGATAACTTCTGTTTGTTATGATGCTTCACTTTTTGCAGATGACATGCACCCATCTACAAGTGCATGCATTTATTTTAGTTCTGCAGTGTGAAGTTTTTTTATTTATTCTCAGCTCTCATTTGCAAACATGCATATATGCATAAATGAATAAATAGATAGGGAAATATAATTTTAAAAAGCTTGTATATAAGTAGACTGAGCAAATAAATAAATAATCAGAACAATTTTGCAATGCTAAACACTAATCCCAGCTCAGGGACACAACCCTGCATGAACTTTTGTCATAGGTCATAGGTAAGTACTAGGCTAGCTGCCCTTGCAGGCCATTTTAAGCCTAGCCAGTTTCCCTTTTTATGCTTGAATTAATCTTAACCATTTGATTAGAGATTGGCTTTACCCATCCCATTGTCGATAATTATATATTACCCCTATTGAGAATAACTGGGATCACACTACAGATAATTTCAGGCAAGACAACTCTTGCCTGAATTGTATTATACTGCGTTAGTGTTATCCACCCTGAACACATAAGACAAATAAAATGACTGACTATCTTTATCCCGACCTGGTCGCAAAGTGGAAAATACACACCAGTGGTCAACTCAACTCTTGCCTGAATTGTATTATACTGCATTAGTGTTATCCACCCTGAACACATAAGGAAAATAAAACGACTGACAATCTTTATCCTGACCTGGTCGCAAAGTGGGAAATACACACCCGCAGTCAACTCAACTTTTGCCTAAATTGTATTATGCTGCATTAATGTTTGTAAAATAATTTCTCACTTTTGTTAAACTATTAATAACGGTCTGTTCTAGGGGCTCCCTTCACATCTCTGAACCATTCTTTGGTGATCCTTGCCCCCTCTGTTCGTTTTCCTCCTCTTCTTTTTAATGTCCCTGTAATTGACCTAAGCTTACCATTTCTTCCATCTCATTCTCTTTTCTTCCCTTCCCAACAATATTGTGGTCCTAAACATTGTTATCTAATGTCCCTGGTAGTGCCTTTATTTACAGTTTTTGAGACTGTTTTTCTTAGTCTTGTGTGAAGTGGTGCATCTAACCTGCACCATTCACCCTCACTTCACTTGGACTCATTCTGATCCCTTACCATAACCCCATTCCCACCTGCCACTGCTAACCATCCCTACCCCACCCTCTGGAACCTCCCCTTCCTGTAGACCTCATCCTATTACATCCTACTTCACTGACATTAACCATTCCTACTTCCCCTACACAAACTATAACACACTCCCTCCCCTCTGTTACTATTCATAACCATCCACTATGCTCCTCCTCCTCTCATTCTTTCTTTTACTAGGCCTTTCCAACCTCACCTTCTATCACTATCAGCTCAACATACCCCCTAGTTCTCCCACCTCCTCACATGACTCCACTCACAACAAAAATCACTACTTCTTAAGCATCTCACCTACCCTCTTCAACCTTAACATAGTAACTCTCCCCAAAATAATACTGCCTGCAAAGATCTCTCCATATCACAAAACCAAAGTAAAAATTCTTTCCTGTTTCCCTTCAAATCACTTCTCCTCCCTCCCAGTGATGCCCTTCTACTCTTCAGTGACATCCACCCTAATTCCAGCCCGCTCTCTAACTCTACTACTGCTATTACTTCTACACAACCCATCTTACA
The DNA here is from genome assembly GCF_019279795.1 of Protopterus annectens. Taxonomy (NCBI): domain Eukaryota; kingdom Metazoa; phylum Chordata; order Ceratodontiformes; family Protopteridae; genus Protopterus; species Protopterus annectens. The sequence goes on from NC_056726.1 coordinate 1,877,083,198, forward strand.
CCTTCCTAACCCACGTCCCAAACACCTCTCCTTCTACTTCATCAGTATTCACAGCATTGTTAACAAAACAACTGAAATGGACTCCTTGATAACCTAACACTCCCCCAACACTATAGCTCTATCTGAAACATGGCTCAAGCCACACAACACTGATAATGAATTTCTCCCCCCTGGTTATACTATACTATGCCTTAATAGGACTCACAAAAAAGGTGGAGGTGTTGCCATAATGTACTCCAACCTCCTAACCCTATCCCCACTCACCAACCCTCTCCTCTCCTTTCACCCAGCTGATCTCATGATTACCAATTGCAAACTTAACAATCACAAAACCCTCACCATAGCTGCTATCTACATACCTCTTAGGAAGAACATACCATTATTAGAACAGATTCGCCACTGGATGTCTGATGACACAACTAATGAAACAATAATACTTGGAGATGTTAATATCAACTGGCTTCCCCTCTCCTTTAATTCCTACCTATCTTCATAAACCAACTAATCCTACTTCCCTACTTGACTGGATTCTTGTTTCCAAACCTAACCTCTATCACCACCCATTATTCTTCCTCGATTCTATTATTGACCACTCCCCCACACGCATCCTAAGATACTATCCCCACCCCACCAGGCCTCATAAATTTAGAGAGTGTTGCAAGCTAAATAACTTGAACACTGACACACTCAACAATTCTCTGTCTGCCATTAACTGGTCCTTCCTCATGTCCCTACCTCTTGATGAAGCTGTTCTCCACTTCAACTTTATCTTTTTAAATATACAGGACTGCCTTGCATCTGTCCACACCATTAGAGTCAAATCACTCTGTTCCCCCTGGCTCACCAATTCAACTCACTCTCTGATCCAAAACAGAGACTTAGCCTGGAAACTCTGGACCAAGACCAAATCTCCCACACAAATCTTCCACACACTATGAAAAATATAGGGAACTCCATAACTAACCAAAAAACACATAAACATCAACAAAAAGAACTTTTACCTAACACCCCAAACTACAGGACCCAAAAACCCTAACAAATTCTGGAACACTGTTAAACAAGTTCACTACCCAGGAAACCCCCTCAACCCCAAACCTATGGCCCAATCACTCACCCCTTGAAACTGCATCCATATACAACAAATACTTCATAGATACCATCAGCAAATGTATGCAAAATTCCCACCCATCCAACCCCATACCTTCACCCTCCCCCTACCACAAAATAGCACTTTCTCTCTAAATCCTGTTCCAACCAGTTACATTAAAAAAAAAGTCTTCTCAAACTTAAACCCTGCTCCCCTTTGGCTGACAACCTGCCATCTCTCTGTGTAAAAGCTACTGCTAACTCCATGGCATATCCAGTTTCCATCCTCATCAACCGCTCTATCAGATAATCTACTGCCCCCACTCTCTGGAAAAAATTCCAGACCATACACATCCACAAAGGTGGTAATTCAGTTGTGCTCTCCAGCTATTGACCCATTGCCATACTCTCCCATCTCTAAAATTCTCGAGCACTGTGTACACAAACAAATCACTGCATACCTCGCTCAAGAAAACCTGATCACCCCTACTCAACACGGATTCCACTCCCACCACAGCACCATTACTGCTCTTCTATCCTTTACTAATGTCATTTTCCAAGCAAGAGACAATAACAAACTAGTGTCCTCCTCTTTTTAGATCTTTCAAAAGCCTTTAACACTGTCTTTCACTCCATCCTCCTCTGCAAACTCTCCCATCTCAACCTCTCTCCTGCAACTATCTCATGGTTCAACAGCTACCTTACAGACAGAGAACAATCTGTTAAATGGCTCTCTGCTCTATCTCCTTTTCTCCCCATCAAAATGGGAGTTCCCCAAGTCTCTGTCTTAGGCCCCTCCTTTTTTAGCGTATTCACCAACCAAATGCACATCCTGCCCTTAGTCTTCCCTCATACAGTATGCAAGCAATTCTACTATCATCTCAATTGCTGACACCCCCTCGACCTGGTAACCCTGACTCAAACATCTTTTAACCTCACTGAAACTTGGCTTACTAACCACCAGCTCATACTAAACCCTAAAAAGACCAAACTTCTCTTCCTCCCTAAATCTATTCACCATCATAAACCCTCATTTACCAACTCCTCCTTAAACAATTCTTCTATAATACCTGATACCCACATCAAGCTCCTTGGAGCAATAATAGATGACCAACTTAAATTTGACCTCCATGTAGTCAACCATACCAAGAAAATCCATTAGAAGCTTGGCCTATTGTATAGAAACAAAAGGTTCCTCACACCCAGCTCTTGGATCTCACTTGCCCAAGCCTACTTTCTTCCAAACCTCTTCTATAGCTCCCAAATCCTTACCAACCATCAGACCTCACTACTTTGCAAACTCAAAACCACCTACAACAAAGTTGCTAGATTTTCTGTCAATCTCCCTTCCAGATCACACCACTCTCCGGCTCTCCAGACACTCAGTTGGCTACAGTTTCCACACCATCTCTTACTTACTCAACTACTTGTTATCCATTCTATCCTGAAAAAGTCCTTCTCCTGCCCTGGTATCTCCTCACTTGTCTCTCTCGACAAGCCCCCTCACTCTCTCAGAAGCTCTGACCAATACCTCTTAAAGATCTACAAGCCTAAAAAATCTTTAGGACATAATCTTTACAGCTACTGGCCTGCTCTTTCCTGGAACAAGCTTCCCCTGACCTTAAGAAATATTACCCACACTATGGAATTCAAGAAAACTCTCAAACTATACCTCAACAGCATCTGGTCCTGCTACTGCAATCATCCTACCTGAACACTGCTTACGCTCCATCATTAACCACTTTATCCCCTCCTTTTCCCGACTACTAACTGTAACTAATAAGTTGCTTTCTTCTACACAGAATCCAACTTACATCAACCCTAGGACTCTTTGTGTCTAGTTGCAGTATATCTTAACTCTAACAAAAAAAAATGCTCATTATTACTTCTTATGGTATCGGTATGTCATCCTCTGAACTCTCTGTGCTTAGTATTATTATTATTGTTATAAAATTTTTCTTACAGTTGTGTCATACTACACTATGTATTGTATTTGTAGATCACCCTCAGAACTCATTTCTCATCATAGTGTGTGGCTCTCTATAAATTTGCTCATTTGTTTTTTTTTTTTTGTATACTGTATCTATCTTATTGTACAATACTTATTGTTTAGTTGTACTCAGGAGCTTTTCTCCCTGGATCTCCTCTGAGAAGGGCTTCTGCTCAGTCAGACTATCCCGATCAACAAATGTCAAATAAATAAATAATTTGAGGGTACCCATGCATGGATTAAAGCACTTAGGTGCTAACTCTGTCCTTAGTAGTACAGGGGGCAGTCCTGAGGTAAATTTTCTGTTTACCATCTATAGATCCAAGGGATCTATATTAATTTGCCAAAAGATATTTTCAGTGAACACCTCTTCATCAACACCTAACCATTAAAAATCACTTCCGCAATTCCTGGAATTTTCCCAGGGCAATGAAGTAGTTGGCCAACTACACAACTTTGCCCTTTTCCCCACTGCAGTGTGATCTCAGAGTTTGTATATATAGTTGGGGGGGTTTGAGGGCAAAGCCCCCCACTTGGGTGGGTTTAATTTAGTCTTCTATGTGTTCTGTTCTGCTTCAGGGCAATTGTTCTATTGCCCTGGGAAAATTCTGTGAATTGCGGAAGTGATTTTTGAAGATTAGGTATCGACACAGAGGTTTTTGTTGAAAATATCTTTCAGCGAACTGATATAGACCCGATCCAAGTTGCACTTGAATATGGACCTTTGTTTTATGTGGATGGAGAGTCTATTCCAGAGCAAGAGTATCTTCTACAAGATATACTTGTCTCTCCAAACCATTCTGTTACTATTGTAGAAGAGGTTTAGATCCCTACACTGAGTATTTCTGATGCTATTTGACTTGTTGATATGTGGTAATCCATCAGTACTGGGTTGGAGGATACCTTGTATGTCAGAAACAGGTCATCTGTTAGAAGTCTGTAGGAAGAAACACTGGCAGGTTAAGTCCCAAAAAGCACTGAACACAAATATAATGCAAAAACAATAGTTTAATGTTAATAAAAACAATGAAAAATAAATCTGTGCGCTTTTGTTAAAACTGTGTTAACTTCATCAGATGAGTCTTTGAGTTGGTCCATGTAGGACATGTTGTTTCGGCCTTGTATCCTTTTAGTAAGGCATCTTTGTGGGTTTTCCAGTCTGTCTGGACAGATACATGCCAAAGGGTGTTATATTAAATGATTAGCCTAATGAGGGCTGAGTAAAGGGGGACAATGGCATCCCTAGATCTATACACAATCCCTTTATTTATAAACTGTGCAGTATAGAAGGACTTTCTTACAACAACAGACACATGTCGGGCAAATGTTAAGTCACTATCCACATAAGTTCCCAAATACAGAGCAACTGGGTCAACTCTTAGGGATGTATTGTCACTGTGGTAGTTCCTTCGGGTAGATGACTTCCCAAAGGATACAATAATGCATTGTTTGTCATTTAGTTTCAGTCCATGATTTTGATACCAGTTATTTTATTTATTTGGGACAAACTTTCCTACAGAATGGCTAAGTCATTTGGGGATTCAATAACTGCTCCTAGCTTGCAGTCATTTGCAAACTTAGTCAGTCAGAGCCTTTTGGTACTGGCTTTTACTTCATAAAAGTAGATGCCAAACAGGATTGGTCCCAGCACAGAACCTTGGCAGACTCCACTGCTGACTGGTCTCTTTGTGAAGGAAACTTCCCCTTTTTGATTTCCTGCATCCTGTCTGTGAGCCAGTTGGAAAGCAAATGGGTTACATAGGGTTTTGTTCCCAGTTTACTTGCTTTTCTATTATGCCTGAGTGGAGTACTGTGCCAAAGCTTTGGTTAAGTAAAGGTATTTGTTGTGTACCATTTTGGCTTCATCTATTGCTTTGGTGACCTTTTCAAAAAAAATGCACCAGGTTGAGTAGGTATGACTTGCAATTGACAAATCCAAACAGAGATGGGTCCAGTACTTGGAGGCTCCCTATGTCCTGCTTGATTAGTTCCATGATAAGTTTTTCCATGGGTTTTCATATGAGGCTGGTCAGACTTATGAGTCTCTAATTGCCTGGGGCTGTGTATGGACGGAATGATTGTAGCTGTTCTCCATCAATGGCAATGGCATCAGACATTAAAATCAATACCATCCATATGAAAAAGTCAATACATTTTTAAATTATCACTCATTCTAATTTATCATCCTTATTACTGTTTTTAAACTATCAGTCATAATTATTACTTGCGGTTATATCCTTTTGATTTTAAATGACATTATTATAAAAACTTTGTTCAGAATGCTAGATGTCTGCCTGTGCAGTGGCTGTGACCAGTGTTTACTCTGTGATAATTGATTTAAAAAACGATCTCCTTATCAGGATATTTTGAAATGGAATTTGCTATTGACGCAGTTTTCTGCCTGAAACAAATAGAACATTTTCCGTATTGTAATTCAGGCAATCAGTTTACAAAAAGAATAATTTAGGACATTTTTGAATTTCATTCTCTAAGTGCTTCTCAGCAGAAGTATAGTGGGGTGGCATTATTTAATCACCTTTTCAAAATATTAGTCTTATGATAGGAATCTGCTGTTCTCAATATTCTAATGAAAACAATCAGGGATTTCCTTTTCCTGTTCTTTGACCAAATATTGATTTTCTTTTTCTTTTTTTTTTCTTATTCTAGAAATCTTGATGCAGGGATTAATCAAAGGGTTCTGCTTCAAGTGCTCAACTCCCACACACTTGAAAACTACAGTGTCGAAGCTATAGGGACTCAAGCATCTTGTGGCTCATACAGGCTGTTGAGTGAGGCTGTAGGGAAGGAGAAGGAGGGGTGGGAGGTGTTGATTAGGGCAGTGATTAGAAAGGGATTTAGGGTTAGGGAGAGGGATTCTAAGGTCAGGGAGCAAGAAGGGAGTTTTATGGTTAGGTAGCAGGAAGGAAGCCTTAGGGTTAGGTTGTGGGTGGTGGGTTTTAGATTTAGGGAGTAGAATAGGGATTGATTGCAGAATATAGGTTTAGTGATGAGAGAGTGGGGTTGTAGGGTTAGGGAGCAAAGAATCAATTAAGGAACTTTGTGTAAAGTATTAGAATTATACTAAGGGCTCTGGTTTGAGCTATGCAGTTTAATGGGAATGGGTGTTAGGAAGGGTGAATAGTTATGTAAAATTTATCTAGTGGGAGTTGGAGCACTTGCCTTTTTGAGTAATTGGCAGTGTGCAAGTCTGCATGAGTTTATAGTGTGTGAGCACCAGTGGAAGTGCTCTCAGAAACATAACTGCTGCTGTTTGAGGCCTAGTAAGACACACCTGTTTCAACCCTTCAGTTTTCTATTAATTTTAAATACATCTCTATCAATTTCATCTTTGCCTGTTAGTCCTTATGCATGTTTGCTTATATGCATTTTTTTATTTTGCGGAGTCTCACCATAATACATTATGAATCTGTTATAATAGAAAGGTGAGCTCTAGTTTTATTAGATAATTGTCATGCCTTTCTAAGCTTTTGGTTTGGGTATGTGAAATAAAACGATATTCATCAAACCCACTAATAAAAAAAAATAAATGTAAGTTGCATGACATGACATCAAAGGACTATGAAAGTTTCAAATGAAAAAGTAGAGACTCTTCATGTCAGTCATATAATGATATATATCAACAAACAACTTACCTTGAAACTCCAACAGGCATCTGTCAACCCAGCAATCCAAAACTGAAAATGATTATAATTTCTTTTAAAAGAGTCACTTAAAATGTCACAGAAAGCTCTTCATGGTTATAGACACCATTTTACAACTGTCTTCACCAAATGTTTGCCACTACTGCATATGTTATGAATACTTTATTATGAACGTTGCCAAATGTTTCTGTATGTTTATTCTATATAACTTTACTTCCCCACCTCTGGACATCATCCTTTCTCCTATTAGTTTTGAACCCATTCCTTCTTTTGGTGGTGTTAGCATTATCATAGCCCTGGGTGACAGCAGACCATAGAGGGTGGCTATCATGAGCATTCATGCAATCATGAGGCTCTGCTATGACCTTCTTGTGTACACGCATGTCTCCAAACATATGTAACCAAAGGATAAAATTACTGCTGTAGCAGCTCCAAGCTCACAACCCCATCCATAGTTCCACTTTCCAAAGCCTGCAAAGCCTCCCCTCATGTGTGGCAAATGCAGGCAAGTGGAACCACCTCTTACGCCAGGATAGGTGAGCTGGCATCAGCTGCCCATTTCCACTCCCCCATGCCCAGTCCATTCAGCATCAGAGTAGCTACCAGAAACTGGGTTATCTGTTTTACAGTCAGGGGTTCATCTTTCTATGCCACAGAGCCAGGCTTTGATATCTTTTCTGCCTCTCCCAAAAAGTGTGCTCCTATTACAGAACATCAAGTGTTATGATTGCCCCTTTGCAGAATGAGAATGAAGCCTTAGTTTTTTTTTTTTTTTTGCATGGCTCTTGTCTCAGATTATTTTTGAAAACTAAGAGTGATGAAATGCTTGGATGAATTTCTTGCATGAGCAACAAAGCAGTTCTTCTCCATACCTCCAATTTTATATTGCTACTTATTCAGTACTTTTTCCCCTTTGTTTTCTATGTGTGCATTTTTTTCTCTTGCAAAATCATGTAGAATTAAAGTATTCAATGACTAGGTATACTGGCTATGTTTATTTGGCATAACTTACATACAGATGCTTCTGGTGCTCTCATATTAAAACATAAATCTTACTTGTGACTTACATCTTGCTTGAAACTATCTCAAGGATGTACATGGGTCTATGATCTGTAGTCTTTCTGATTTGAATTGTAATTGAGAAATCTCACATACCACTGAAATAAACTAAAATATTTCATCATTCAGTGTAAACTAAATCCCATGAGATGACTGGGTGATCATGATTTGCTCACATTGCTCATTAAAGCTGATGCTTTGCAGAAACATTTTAATCTTACCTGTAATAGCTCTAGTGTATGGCATTAATATAATGAATTATGAGTGGGCCTTCAATCATAACTGTGTTATTATGTGCTTAAAACATGAATGCCAAGAAATTCACTATGACAGTGAAGCTTGAGGGGGTGAATCTAGGCATTCGTGTTTATACCAAGAGAAACCTGAACAAGCAGACATAAAAAATATGTTTAGTCATGAATACATGTCAAATACAGCTATAAAAGAACACTTCAGACAGGGGCATTATTTGTTCTTAGAAGAACTGGTTTTGAATGGCTTTTTAGATCTTAAAGTGAATGAGGTGATGGGACTTACTGGAATTCTTTTGAAAGTTCTAAAATAAATGAGTAAAGATACAATGACATAAACTGACTAGTATTTTTAACTCATGGAAGAATAAAAGTTAACGCGTATGTTGAGTCTTCTTTGTAACACTTTACAGCAAAATGAAAAAAAAAAAATTGTATATATATATATATATATATATATATATATATATATATATATATATATATATATATATATGGGTCTACTTCATATGGTCGACAGTTCATATGGTCAAAACTCATATGGTCGACAGTTCATATGGTCGAAACTCATTTGGTCGATGGCTCATTTGGTTGACAACCAGTATTCAAGGCACTTTACAGGGATTTGCCCCCCTCCGCAAAGTTGTGCGACCCTGGAGTTGATATATATAGTTAGGGGGGTGGGGGCGCAGTCCCCCACAATGGGGGGGGTGTGAGGGGTGAAGTTCCCCACTAATATTCATTTAATATTCGTTTAAAACATGAAAATACAATAAAAACTAAACATTTTAAACAAATATAGGTGGGGGACTTTGCCCTCCACACCCCCCCTAGCTATATATATCAACTCTAGGGTCACACAACTTTGGGGGGGGGCAAATCCCTGTTAAGTGCCTTGAATACTGATTGTCGACCATATGAGCCGTCGACCAAATGAGTTTCGATATGATTGGCTTACATGGTGATGGCAGTTCTTAAGACAACTGCTGTCTACTTAAGGTCAAATTAAGTATAGAACCAAAGGAAAATGGAATGGGAGAGTAAAGCTAGAAAATCTGACAGGCCTCTTTTGTTGGGGGGGGATAAGAGTAGTAGACTGCAGAGACTTGATGGAATGTATCGTCCTGAACCACAGCAAAATATTTAACACTGTCTCATACTAAATGTTAAAATTGCAAGTGTAGCATTATGCTTTGATTAGTGATTTCAGTAAAAGATGAAAGTTGACAACTATTCATGCTCTAAAGAAAGGAGACTTACCAATTAGTACAAAAAGGCCCAGTATTAGGGCAATTAGTCTGTGAAATATCTAGAACAGTGCAGAGGACATGGAAGGCAAAGTATAACTCTTTGTAAATAATACAGAAATATACAATTTATCATAAAGGTAAGAGCTGCTAATGAGTTTTATCTTGTAGTCCAGGTTTGATTCCCTCTGTCTCCATTTGCCTACCGTGTACTTCTGAAGAAGTCACCTAACTAGAAAAGGGTCCCTGGTCACCCATGAAAAAAAGCTTGCACCTACTGGGTTTACCATACAAAGTGGAATGGAAACAAGAAGAAGAGATGTGGCATGACTTGAGGAAGGGTCAAAATGTGCAGCAGGTGAAACATCATACCTGTAAATTTCAAAGCTGTGTGTTTGGTAAATGTGAATAATTGAAAGATTTGCACAGTGGTGGTAAGTCACAGCAACAAAAGATGTTACCTCTGTTACTGGCAGGAGGTATAAAGTTAGAAAACAAGTAGGAAGAGTGAGTGAGATTATGTGACATATAGGCCAGTGTGTTGCAAGAAGAAAGGAGGAAGTTATAATACTTCTATAGGGGAAGCTTATGCAGTTCCATCTGCAGTAATGTAAGCATATATGGAGAAACTAATCTCTGCTAGGACATAAACAGAATAGAGAATGGCAGAATAAGGCAACTAAAATGTTACAAGTCTGCAATATACAACTGCATTCTTTTCATCTGACACCTGTATAGTGCACTAGACACTTGTGAACCATAATGTGTACCTAGGGAGGACAATTATATAAATATTTATCTTACTCAGATGAGGTGAATGGTCATTCAGCACACAGACCTTAGCTGCAATTGAGTCTTCAGTTTATCTGTGTATATAGACACTTTTTCCCCCTCCTGCCTTTCCTTCTTTCTTATAGAAATGCTAGAGTTAGAGATGGAGCAAGCCGTAATTTCCTGCCTTTATATTACATTTAAGTTTTAGAAGAGTTAAGGTTCTAGCATTTTGTTACTTTTGAGACTGCAATTTGCTATAGCAAGTAGGATGTTAACTTTGGTCTAATATAAAAATTGATTTCTGATTGCTTGAGATTGTTAGGAGGTTGGATTTTTTTAACTCATTCAAGCCTATAGCGTCCCTTTTGTGTACTTCCAGTTAACACCCCTAGCTCTTTTTGACGTCCAGACCTTTATTGGGCCAGACTTTTTAACTAAGTAATTTATCAGTATAGGCGGGATTAGAAAGAGCAAGGGTTTATTAATAAAATTACACTAAAATGGTTAATCCAAGATGCCCCGCAGTAGAAAAGCCTTGATTATCTTGTGCATTTTAAGTTGATTTTTTAGAAAATACTCTGGAATGCAAAAGATGTGTGCAGGCTGTAAGAGGCGCAGCATTCCATTCCATATAGGTGTTAATCAGATAAATGATATTGTCAGTAGTTTTCAGTTCATCCAGAACACACAGATACTGTTACAGTGAATGAAATGTTAAATATCCGTAAGGGGGGGGGGGCTCTACTTTCCCTTTTTATTATTAGTTTAAACATACTAAATTCAGACTGGAAGTAGGATTTGTATTTCTTACTTTTAAAATTTTTCTAGTTGTTGAAGTGCTAGACTTTGGCAGGAATTGTCTTTCTTTTTCTTTGCTTTTTTTACTGTGATTTGTTAAAGAACTAAGGCATCATTTGGTAGTTGTTAACTTATCATTTATGTGCTTTGTTGGGTTTAACTTGTTTTTTAAAGAGAATCAAGATTTCCAATGCCTATCAGGTTACAGTGTGGATGACACAGATTTAGTGGCTGTAGCATATATTCTGGATCAGTTTACTTCTTTGCATAGTTTTTGTATCCACTGGCTTGCATAATCTGTGGGATGATCACACATTCTGCTGTCTGCACAGGGAATAGTGAAGAATGGAGTATATACCTCTCAACTGTCCAGATTTTCACATAATGTCTAGATTTTTGTCATATATTTGGTTTATTCCTCACAAAACTTATGATTTTCTGGAAAATCACTGGGAAGATCTGAGGAATTAAATAATTAAATAATGACATATATTTGAGTTTCATATTTCATATCCTTCAAAAATGCATGCTAAGACAAATCCTGCTATTCTAGCAACTTTCTAAGTTTATAAAAGCAATATTTAAAATCTGTCCTTATTTTTGGGCCTTTGTCCCTCCATAATATTAGGCTTTGTCCAGATTTTTTGCACTAAGAGGTTCAGAGGTACGTTGGATTATGAGTGACCATATACCCACCTTTTGGAAGGCAAGCTGGTACTGGCCTTTCATTTTACAAATACCACATGGAGATCTTCTACAACACAGTATGTTGTCTGTCTAGGGAGAGCTTTATTGTGAAGACCTGACCAGACAAATTCTTCCAGGTGGTTTACAGAATCTACTGGCAAGCCTACTTACTTGGAAGACTTTCAGTATCTGTCTGTGAACTGGCTGCTCTGTATTTTGCATGGAAAGTGGCCTGCATCAGGCTGGATGCTTTTCAGGAAGTGACAGTAAGGCAGACAGATTTGGCTGACTGCATATGTTATAAGTATAACACAATTCATTTTAATGAATTTATTCAGATGTTTCAAAACTTGTATCATGCGTGTTCCACCAAAAACATGCACAGACACCCAGACACACAGACACACACACAGCATACAGACATAAACAGACACAAACACAAATGCGCACACACACACGCACACACGCACACACACACACACACACACACACACACACACACACACACTCACACACACACACACACACACGTGTGCACAGTTGTTAAGGTAATTTATTATCTCCAAAAGATTACACCAGCAGCTCAAATTAATGGCTCATTAGTCAAACCAAACAAAAAAGCTACTATTGCTGAAAAATAAATACTAGTGAGCTGACACATGGCCAGGTTAAAACATTCAAGTTTTATTGTTTGTTAAGCACTTTTGCAACACAAGGTTGCTTCTTCAGACCATTCAGACCATGGTCGCTAGCATTTATTTTTCAGTAATAGTAATTTATTATCTCATTTGTGTACCATGTACAGTTGTTCTTTCTAATGCTTTCTGTGAACTGTAGTCCTTCAAATATTATTCTCTTTTTATATTAATCTAATCTAGTTTTCAACTATAAAATATTCTATTTCTGTACATGTTCCTTCTTGTGAAGTATTGCATTATATTTCACATACCTCTCCAAAGGGAATATGTCTGTGTATTTCTCCCTTTCCAGCAGTTGCTCCTGGCAATAAGCATTGACATACTTCAAATTGTCATCATATGAACTATGATGACATGCCTTTGTTACCTTTGTTGTTTTCCTCAGTGATTTTTTCCACTGTATGCTCTTTTATTGCTAAAGTCTAATGTTCTTAAGGTACAGGTTGAACTTCACTGCTGATACTGCACTGTTACTTCCAGGTGTTGGTACATCAAATGCCACCTGTACTGAAGTAAAATCTAATTAAAGACACTAGGGAGAAAGAGCAGAATGCACTCTTTGCAGTTTTCCATGAATATAATGCCAATGGATTATTGGCATGATGTTAATTGGCTGCAATCTGAAAGAGCTGAGCTTGTCTGATATTAACGGACGCAATAATGTATGTTAATAATTTTACCCTTTTGAGGTTGACTGCTCTCTGGCCGTTCTTATAATGGAAACTTGTAACATGTTTGACCTGTTTCGTGATTGATATATTCCATTAAGACGATCAATGTACACATTGTCATTCCATTAAATTAGAAACACTACTTTACCTGTTTTTGAATGACATCAATGTAGTGCTGTTAATGTATCTTTAGTGTTCACGAACTGAGTCCCAGAATATGTATCACTTTAAAGTTATGTTTTTAATTTGGGATGTTTATGAAAGCATTATGACTTCTGTGAAGCTCTGCTGCCAAATCATAAATACCATAAATTTGTTTGTTTGGTTTTGGCAAACACTTTAACTGCAATTTTTCAGTTTCCACCAACTAACTTAGGCAATTGCATCATACAAAAGGAAAACAGAGCCTCCTGATTATTTGTTTGTTTCGTTATTTCATTGATAACTGAGTAGTTGGGCTGGTAAATATACTCTTTTTGGCTAAAACATGGGACCTATATCAGTAAGGGCAAACACAACATATAGGTAGTTACTAGGGTTGCAGCCCAAGCGATCACTGAGAAGCCTAGCCTAAATTCACAGTTACCCCTAAGCGCTGTCTGGTTAAATGACTTGCTCAAAGTCACATAGTATGCCAATGAAAGGTAAGGAAATCAAACCCTGTACCAGAGGAGCTACAGCTCACAGCCTTAACCCTCTGTATCAACTACCAGGGTAGTTTGTATGAACAATCAACTAGCAAGTTTTGGAAGGTAAGTGGAACTTTAGCAGCCACTGCCAGTGATTTGGATGACAGAATATAGATGCAGAAGTCTGTGGTTTGAATCCCTCATAGTTCCGTTACATTTTTTCATTGCGATTTTTTTTTTGTGTTTAACCATGGACCTATAAAATGTTATGATTGTAAGCCATGGCACTTTAAAGAATTTCACACTACACTTTGGCACCTTAACATTGCTGGACTTTAACTTTAACTTGGTACAGCTGGAATTGCTGCTGGAAAGCTGGAGGGCTACAGTGGTCTGGAAAGGTAGAGGGACTCTTACATTGTTGGTTTGTGGTTTGTTTGGTTAATTTCTGCTGGTTTGCTATACCTTTCTCAAAGTTCTGTAGACAATAGGGGGAATTCAATAAAGCCAGCATGGAGTGATTTTCCATGTAGGCATAGTGGCATAGAGCTTACATGGAAGTAAGCAGCTGTACAATCCAGTAAATAGAGCAGAGGGGCGTGCACGAGGATGCAGACACAGAAGTGTCCATGGCATGTAAATCAGGGTGCTGGAGTGATCCAGCAAGCAGATAGGCAGCCCTACAGACCCTGTGTTGGTGTCTGAAGTGTACACAGAAAATTTCCATTTACAAGAAAGTAAAAATTGGACAGGGTCTGTAAAAGTCCATCTAGAAGGTCAGAGATTGCATAGTAGGCACAGATATGTGCAAAACTATGCCCTGTGTGTCCAAAAAATAATGCAAAATAATATAAAATAAATAATGCAAAATAATGTAAAATAAATGTTTTTTAATACCCATATTACGTTTGCGCAGTGTGCAGCAGTGCGTAAACATGCTGTTATGCAAAAAAAATATTAAAACGTTTAAAAACTAAAAATAAGACATATGTGAGAATAATGTATTATAGGGCCCTGCATGTGTTATGTACAATGGCAGATTTCAGTGGTTGCTAAGGATGCAGGCCCTGGAATAGTCAAGTATCAAGATTTTGTGAACGGATCTATATGCAAATGAGCTGGGGTTACTGAATAGCAAAAATGGGCTACTGTGTCCACAGATAAAATCTGTGTAGCCCCAGAACCATGTTGGTGTCCACAGAAGAGCTAGCTGACATCAAAAGGGGGTGTGTCACAATATTTTTAGGCAGATTGCAGCTGAGTGGTGCCTGTTTGCATGGTGTGCCACTCAGATAAGCATGAGACTGTGTCCAGATTGCTGAACAGTGTTAATACCAGCGCCCCGGGTTTGAGTGCCGCACCGCAGTGCTTAGCATGGAAGGCAATTTAAAAAAAATAAAATAGCCTGGAAAAGCCAATCATGTATAAACTACTGATAACCCCTGTTCCACTTACACTGGGCCATTCAAACCCCTCAAGGATGCACCTGGCAGGTGCAATGTATCATAGTTATCCAATCACACAGGCTGCATCTGCACCAGAGCACTATAAACTATGCATACACCCTACAATCTGATTTTCCTCCATGCTCTGCACCATTGGAGTACAGCCATGGGAATTTTAACTGACAGAATGTTAGGGGCTGCTGCTGCTCTACTACATCTGTATGTGCTAGAGGCTGAAGTCAATGCTGCTGCTGCTGCTGAGAATAGGCATAGACTGAGAAGGAGAAGAGCATTAAGGCACAGGGTAACCTTCCAGGAGTTACATGAGCTGGAGATTATAGAGCACTACAGGGTGGACAGGGGCATACTACTAGAACTCACTGGGCTCTGCTGCCCTCAACTCAGACCCAGAGTCAACAGAGGGAAACCCAGTGGAAACAAAGGTATGTGTAGCCCTTAGAATAGTAGCTACAGGTACTTTTCAAAGACCATCTGGGGGACATGATGGGGATCCCACAGGCATCTGCATCCAGGGTACTCCACCAGTTCTTGGCTGCCATGCAAACACATGCCAGTGAGCACATTTATTTACCCTGCACCTCTGAGGAGAGGGACAGCAGTAAGCATCTCTTCTACTGTGTAGCACACTACCTTGAGGTACTGAGTACCATAGACTGCACTCATGTACACATCAAAGCACTGCCCGATGAGGAGGGTAGAGTCTACATCAATGGGTATCACTCCAACTGCAAGGTTGTGTGCAATGCCCAGGGCATTATCATGAGTGTGTGTGCTGGCAGCCTTGGCAGTTATTACAACTCTCATATCTGGCATGCATCACAGCTGTACCAGATGTTTACCAGGGGGACATCCTGTACGGCCATCTACTGAGGGATGCTGGCTATGCACTGGAACTGTGGATGATGACACCCATCAGAAATGCACACACGCCTACCAAAGAACCCCATAATGAGGTACATGCACAAACTAGAAATGTCATAGAACATGTGTTTGGGTTGCTCAAGTCATGGTTCTTCTGCATCTATATCTTTGGTGGAACCCTGTAGTACTCTCATGTGCACAGATGTTCACAGTATGTGCCATGCTACATGATATGATCATGAGGAAACAACTGCGGCAGGATCATCACAGGGAAGGAACACATAGCCCCCCACCAGTGGCAAGGTCCCCACAGCCACACCCACAGGGGGACTCAAAGAAAGAACCCAGTGAGGCTGTCCCTGTAGGCAGACATAGGCTTGCCAGTATGCCCTGGCCTTGGCAAAGAGGCAATGCATAGCACATGCACTGACAACCTGGGTCCTAGGGACTGACACTTTACTCCGACTCACATACATAGTAAATTATGCCAGGCACACCACACAACCTGTACCTTACCATGTATTGGCTGTGTACTGTGTGCATCAGAGAGAATTAGCCCTGAAGCACTGTTATCTCAACTGCTGCATTCACAAGGTAAGTCATTCTCCTTTGCAACAAATGTATGGGGTACTAGACTATGGTAGCATATGTATGGACCTGCTGCATGTATGCAAGGGAATAGAGTGGGCTACTGGACTACCTGCAGAGAACTAACAGCTATGTGGGACAACAGGTACTCTGTCCAATACTAACTGTCCCATAATATGCATTAGGCCACAAGCCAGCAAAACCTACTGCAGTATGCAATTGAAATGCCAAACAGCAGGGTCATAGGACAGATGCATGACTGTCAATGCTAGAGTACCCTACCCTCAACACAGCCATGTTCCCATACAATTGCAGTACCAGTATGTTTGCAAGGATATAGCAGCAGACCACACAATCCAAGGTATGTCCCAAACAGCCTGACTACATGTTCTATTTCCACAATATACAGGGGTCAAAGTGTATGTCTGTCTGCTGTGATAGTGTCAGGAAATAAACTTTGTTTTCTGGTGGCTGGTGTGGCTCAATAGACTATGTCCATTAGCATGGCTGATGGTATTCACGGTTCAAAGCTGGTTACACCTACAATTTTGCACATGAAGTACTCCTATGGTAGAAGTAGCACAGACTGTCAATATGTCACAGTCTCTTACTGCAAGAAAGCTGAAAAAATCCAGAGACAATGGAAGGACAGGGACCACATCTATGGACATTACACATGCTCTGAGTAACTAGAAGATAGCTAGTATAACAGCAGGTTGTAACAAGTCAGAGTAGCAGCAGGATGTAAAGGCCATCATGTAATTGTGTCAGTACTTACAAAAGTTCAGTGGACACCATTTAGTAGTATATTACCAGAAAAACACAACTGTTTGAGGAGCACAGCAGACATATGGAGTGGAACTCTGGACATCATGCAAAACATGTGCAGTCAGAGGTGTGAAGACTGTAAACCTGTGTGTGTGGTGTTACATTATACACCCCAGTCATAGCATACCTACAACCACTTAGAGCAAAAAATATGGACAAAGCCATGAACAGGAGTGAAACAAAGGCCCAAATATAAGGAGAAGGATTAACTAGTGGCCAGACAAATGCAGAATGTGCAGAGAATAACAGGTCATGCAGTAACATGGGTTTCCTGGTGTGTATGGAGTCAGTAATTCAAATGTCTGTCATCAGTTTTTATCATCAATCTATAACGATTTGCCACTGATGTACCAGAAAATCACAAAGCTATGTAAAATGTACCATGCATACAATGCAAAATCCTGTATAGTCTATTACAATATGTACAGTCACATGGTATGAGTCATATATTACATTCAGCACACAGCTGAGGAATCCCTTGGACATAATATCAGGGAGGTGCTGGACTGCTGATTCAGGTGTAGCAGCCAATTGGTTGTAGCACACAAAATCCCAGACTGAAGTACAGGTAGGGCTGGCCTGGAGTCACCTTGTAAGTAGTGACAGTCACACTGGGCATGCTTATTTCAGCCCATGTCTGATGCCTCATCTGCTTAAAGATCTGATATGTGAAAATATCTGTGCATACAGGCAGCTATGTACACCCACCACATATATCTATATAACACAGTTAAATAATGCACACACACAGCTGCATCTAAGTTGATATGCCTGTGATACACACACACACACACACACACACATATATATATATATATATATATATATATATATATATATATATACATACACATATGTGTATATGTGTGTGGGATGCAGGAATGTCCACACCTACACACAGAATGCTGGAGTTATCCGCACCTACACACATAACTGTTGTCTGATGGTAAAAGACCATGGCCGCATAATGACATGATCCACCCAACCACAGAACTCTGTGCCTGTGGAATGTCACCCTGTTGACAGACAATGGTTATCAGGTGATGAAATGTGCAATGGCTGCAATGCAGGACTTGGACAGGCCATACTGACACTAGTCAATTGTCCACCTAGCAAACTGCAACTGGCCAGAAATGGCAATACTGGTAACTGTACACACATAGCAGGGGTATTAACAGGTACCTCACTGTTACAACACTAGATACAATAACAGCATAAAGCAGGTGCATTCTGCAGGCCACACAGGCTGTGTAAGAAAGCCACTTTGCATAGCCCACAAGTACTGTGGCTGCAGCTACATGTACACCAGATGTAACCGGTGGCATGTGCAATTAGTAGTGTGAGATGTAGTGTATAATAGGTAGGTAGGGGTTCTAACCTCACATCAGCCACTGTGTGTGTGTGTGTGTGTGTGTGTGTGTGTGTGTGTGTGTGTGTGTGTGTGTGTGTGTGTGTGTGTGTAGATATTCCTCTTACAGCAGTACAGACCTGCCATCGGGGTTTATGTTTGTGCAATGGTCAATCATTTTATGGCCCAGTGACTAGCGTCCTCCTCAACAGTGGCCTCCCTTTCAACACCTTACAAATGTCATTCACCTTAACAGCACTGGCTGACACTCTCAAAACAGATAAGCTCTGTGGCACATGTGATAAGCATGGACTGCTGCAGTGTATACTACCAGATAGGTATGGGATTCTAATCTTACTAAGCGCAACTGTGTCTGTGTGTGTGTGTGTGTGTGTGTGTGTGTGTGTGTGTGTGTGCACGCATGTGTGTGTGTGTGTGTGTGTGTGTGTGTGTGTGTGTATGTGTATGTGTAAATATATCCCCTTGCAGCAGTGTGCCTAACTGTGGGCAATGATTATAAATTTTAAGGACCTGTGTCTACCTGCCCACCTCCCCATTGGCCTCCTTTGCAAGGCCTGCTGATGTCATCCACCTTAACAGCACTGGCTGTCAATCTCACTGCAGATAAGCTCTGTGGTGCATGCAATAAGTACGTAGTGCTATAGTGTATACTACTAGATAGGTACGGTTTTTAATCTCAATAAGGGCAACTGTGTGTGTGTGTGTGTGTGTGTGTGTGTGTGTGTGTGTGTGTGTGTGTGTGTGTGTGTGTGTGTGTGAATGTGTGTGTGTGCGTGTGTGTGTGTGTGTGTGTGTGTGTGTGTGGGTATAAATATATCCCCTTGCAGCAGTGTGCCTATACATTTTAAGGTCATGTGACTACCTGCCAGCCTCCCCATTGGCCTTATTTACAAGGCCTGTTGATGTCATCCACCTAAACAGCAGTGGCTGACAATGTCAATACAGATAAGCTTTGTGGCACATCCGATAACTACATAGTGCTGTACTATATATGAATAGATAGGTAGGGGTTCTAATGTCACTAAAGACAACTCTGTGTGTGTGAGTGCACAACTATATTCCCATTCAGCTGTGCATATATGGTTATATGGGTGTGCAATTGTCATGCATTTTACTGGCCTGTCACTAGCTGCTGGCCCTAAATAGCCCACATCTACTGAGGCATATATGCTATCCGCCACCACATACATTTGTATGTACAGAACACCCAGGTGACACATATCAATTGTAGCAGACCTTGTCACAGGGAATGCATGAAAGATTATGCTGACTGCCCCCTTTGTCACTGACACACTGTTCTACACATATGCTCCTGGGTAACCATGCACATATACAACCGTACCTTTCTAATGTCATATTTCTGCTGTACTGCCATGCTGTCCTGTGCCACTGTATTGCCACCAAGTCTCCATAGCTTAGCCACTCAGACCTCTGGGAGCAGAAACATACACAGTTCTGTGAGGCACCTGTCATGCTGCAACACTACTGCCAATCTACCGTCATGCAACAAAGGTACACAAACACATGTAATGTAATATAGTCACCCTGTGCATCAGACACATATTTGCATGTCCCTGCATTGATGGTATTGACGGCAGGTATGTGGCACAGGTATCATCACATGCACAGGATGTGGTGTTGGGGATGCCAGAGACCTAGGTTGTGCCAAACAGTTGACAGCATGTGTGTGAGTCAGGAAGGAGTGCTGCTTAGCTGGCCCATGGAGAGGTGCCATGTGTGTCTGTTGGTGACATGCCTGGGACAGTGATGTTTGAGTGTGTGTGCTTACACAGTCAAGCAAAGTGCTAGCCCTACATATGTGTATGTTGGATAGCTGTGGACTGTACATGACAGAGTGGACAGTTCAGTGCTTACTGCCATGGACATAGGAACTGGCTCTGCCAAGACTGACACTGGCACCATCATGCCCAAGGTCAGATGCGGTGCTAGTTGCTGATGGTGACTGGTGTCTGCTGGACCTGTGTCCCACACGAGACCACCCTGGACCATGTGCCCAAGGCCCACCATATTGCAGTGTGGACAGCAAACTCCCCTCTGTAGTGGTACTGGAGGTACTGCCACTAAGGGAATGTGTGTGTGCATGGTCACTTGGAGTATAAGGAGATATTGTTGCTGACCTACATCCATATGTCCAATGCCCTACTCCCACCAGATGTTCCAGCACAGACAATGTGTGGTCAAGGTCTTTCAATGTCTCACCCCAACGTCTGTCCACTACATCAGTGAAATGATCCATTGTGTCACCAATGTGGTGGAGGGAGTCACAGATGTCAGACTGTGCTGCATCCATGATCCTGAGCATCCATCTGGTGTTGTGTTCTGAATGTGCCTATGCTTCCATGACAGACCGAAACATGCGTCGAGTGACCCATGATGTGACATGTGTGACAAGTGGTGGATCGGCAGCAGTCCTCCTTTGAGCACTCCTGTCAATCTTATGTGTGGGACCTCACCAGCTCTCTGGCTATAGCTAGTGTCTACACTCATTGATGCCATAGTTGCCACACTCTGCTGTTCAATGTTGCCACACTCTGACTCCCCAATATCTGTGGCTGCAGGTGACTGGGCATGTGTGGGCATACTGACTGTGTGTGGGGACACTGGTGGAGGAAGTGGGATGTCAACCCATGGAATAGATTCAGCCCCCAACAACCCACCTGTGCCTCACTATGGCCACCATCATCCTCAGAGTCCGATGAGATACTGACATCAGGTTGTTAGGGGGACACATTCCAACCCTCATGTTCACCGGTGAGGAGAAAGACAAAATAAGTACATTACTACCTGCACTATTATGTATGGTGATCCACACACATACACCCACAAGTGCATTGCACATACCACATCTTATTTCTGATCTCATGCACAACACACAAGCAGACTACAACATACACAGATGAGACCGGCCCTTTATAATATGCACTGCAGCTAGATCTGGTTAATGTTGACAGTACTGTACACGTGTGCGATAAGCAATATGTCAGTGTATGTGATAGACCTACACCTAAAACACAGTACACTCATCTTGAGCATACTATGCCAGTTCTAGTACCACTGCCTCAGGTATGTACAATCTCCATATTGTGTGTGAAAAGGCATCTGTGAGGGATTGCCTCCTGTATAGCAGACTGTATTGAACTTCTCAAAAAAAAGTGCAAATGTGTTACCACTCCTGCAAATACACACCTGCGATTACCCATTCAATGCATGCCAGTTAACTCCTCCAAAATTGAACATACAAGTATTGTACTCTGGTTAGCATAACAGTTGTGCCTAGGGCAAAATGTTAGCTGTTAACATTCTTAGGGTGTATATGATCCATACAACAAAAGTAGCACACTTGCCAGGTACAGAACCTTGGACTCCGGCCACACTTGATGTACTTATGGAAATGTAAGGGAGATGTATTGTCAGCAGTAGCAAATATGGCATTGTTAGAGGGTAATATGTGCATATATCAACATGTATAGTAGCTAATGTGATACTGCCTACATTGCTGACATTCTGAGTATTTGTGCACAACTGTGAGTTAAAACCAAACCACTGCCCCAATGCAGATAGACCTGACACTTGTGTACTGGTATGCAGAGGCTGCCACAATGACTGATATGTATTACACTGATGAGTACAGGAAGCTTACCTGGATGCTCCTCTGTTGTGGATGCTGTGGCACCCACCCCCACGATGTATGGGGTTATGAATGCTTGGGAGCTGGTGGTTGCTCCTAGGTTTGCCAGGAATTCCTCTGTGACTGACAGTGGTTTTTCTGCTGCAGGCCATCCACCAGTGACAGCATGGTTCCTGGTCACAGCGGCAGCCCTTTGCCATGCAGCATTGACCATATCTGTGGCCCGGTGTCGGACCTGCTTGTAGGTTCTGTCCTGTAGCCCTACATGGTTGACTGCTGTGATGAGGTCAGCCCACAGTGCTGCACATTGTTGTGATAGGTCCTGAACAGCAAAATGTTATGATGCAATCTAAGGCCATCCAGGATATTATTTTCAGCCTCTGAAAATGGAGGGTGCTTCCTTCAATGCATCCTTTTTGAAAGACAACAAGAGGGGAACACATCACAGGACCAGATACATTGATATCCACTATGTATAGACCCTGCAGCCCAAAATTGCCCTGCATTATCCACTGTCACCTTCCAAACCATACCCCATAGTCTATCAACACACTATGTATGCCACTATCACCAACATAGTGGCAATACTGGTTGTGTCCCTGTGTGCTGTGATAGAATGTGCTGTATGTCACCACTCCCGTCAATGCCGTCTGTGATGTGCCCCCTGTGGGCAAAGTTCCACTACTATCTCATATGGCCACTGTCAGACCCATAGGTGTGAGTTATTGCAGGTATATGGAGACAGTCCAGCAACATCTCTGTACCACAGTGACAGACAGCAATACAAACCTGCTGTTGTCTATCCTCCCAGTAGGTGTCATACTTCTCCAGTACATAGATGTTTGCTGAATGTCTATGTGTGCCTGATATATGTGGTCCTTTTGGCACAAACCTGTGGACATCTGTCAAATGGTTGGCCAATAATTGATGGTTGTTCTCAGAATATGGAGAATCTGGCTGCCACATGCCAGAACCCTTAGAAAACAGTTATGCTGCAGTAATATCTGTTACTCTATTCATACTCTTACTTTGTATGACCAATATGTACACTTTGTTCCTGAGGTTTGGCCTGTTTACCCCCATAATACTGGCTATGACCTGACTTGCTGTTGTAGGGGGTTGCCAGGTCTGTTAGTCATAGCTCTTAAACAATGGCATACGGATGTCGGCTAAACTGTAATCTAGCCAAAATACATCAGGGACAGTCATGGACTTTTACAATGTCTGAACTATTCCTGTGTGATATTCACAGACTGAGAGGTGCTGAATGACAGTACATCATGTGATATGACAGCTGTATCCACCCTTACTTACTGTCAATATGTCTGACACATAATCCAGTAGAATTTGTACAGGAGCCAACCATTGTAGGAGGGAGTGAGAGGGCCACAGCTGTGATGTCATTCACAGAGGGTACAGTTGAGAGGTATGCCTGTAGCTGTTGGACAGCAAGGTATCAATTACATGTCATTCCCAGAGATGTACTACAGGCCTACTGTTGTAATCCCTATTCCCCATAACTGCATCCTCTCATCTGCATCCTATTATATGAGGACATGTATTACATAACTGGTAGAGTAGCATAATCCTTTTGTGAAGAAATCCCGAAGAACAATGCTTGGTAAATCACAGTCTGTCTTGGTATAGCAAGTTACAGATCTGTTTCCCATAGGCAGTTGCTTGCCTTTTGTAGGTAATGCTCATTAACAGGTAATTACCTGTGCAGCAAGCCGTGGCTCAGACTTGCTAATTGCATTCAGAACAGCTAGGATGCAATTTCAGTAGCCAATGACATGGCACAGCAGTGCAATATTTAAGGCCTTCATGTAGGCCTTAGCCCCTTTCTTAGTCTGTGAGATGGACATTGATGAGGTGTGGAGTGTACAGCATCACACAGGGTAGTCACTAATACTGTCCACTGTTGAGGTTTATGAGGTATGCTCACAGTTTTCCATGCTATGTTTGGCCACTATCAAATGACTTTATGATTATCTGGCAGTTCAGTGTTAAACATTGTGGGTTGAGGTCAGTAAGGGGGAAGAGACATGTGAGTGTCAGACATCATAAACATCAGAATATGCATGCTGCTGCAGTAGCTGCTGGTCTATTAGCTCTGTATGTTTATAGGGGCAGATTGTGACACATATCCCTGTCATTTGAGCTTTTCCCCACCCCTTTATGTATGGGTGTTGTGTGGATCCCTTGTTCTAGGGGGGGGTTGTGAGATATGGTAGGTCTCTAGCAGTAGCGTAACATACAGCTGCATATGTTGCAGCCTGTAGCTGCTGCTTTTTGCTTAGGACTCATAGTGGGGAGTGTGAACACGTTGGAGGACAGCAAACTTTATGTATCTCTGAGGGAGAAGTGTCAGCTCTGCCATTACAGCAGAGCAGGGTAAGGGTATCCATAACAGTCCAGTCAAGGCATGTGCTTAAGGTACATCTGTTATGTAACAGTGCCAATGAGACAGTAGTAGGTGACATATATGTAGTCCATATGAATATGTGCAGTGTGTCCTTACCTACAGGCCTTTGACTTGCTAAGATGTGTAGCAGTTAATTCAGTAGCAACAACCAGTTTTGGTTAAAATTGCATGACTCAGTAATTATTTGCTGTATTCACAAGAATGTAATTGAAGTGCAATGCACTGGATTTGAACTCAGGACTATGGGTGGCTAAATATACTGCATGCATAGCATTTAAAAGACTGAGCTACTGAGTCTCGGCTGCAGCAGGTGTATTTGCAAGATATATGTCCATGCATACAATCTGTGACACAGGAATTGCATTAGCATGTGTTTTCAGATGGGTATGAGGTATGACACTAAAATGTCTGTCATGATTTTGTAACCTCAATCTTTAATGACTTACCAGTACTTTAGCGGACAGGTATGCTTTTGTGAAACCATGCCAAAACTAGGGGGAAAACTGTGGACATTCTGCAACAGTCTGTACATTTGACAGCTATATCTGCTATCCCAGGCTGCACGTGCATACATTATTATTTATTTGACTGTGTACTGGTGCAGTGTCTGCATAACAGTCCCATGTACACTGCCAATTTTCCCATTATATGTACTTGCAGTGTGTCAGTGGCAATCAGGATATGTTGGTGGAAACACCTATTTTAATTCAAAGCTGAGTGGCCTAGTGGGCTAATGTACTGTGCTGGAGTTGACAGGGGCCTGGGTTTGAGACATAGCAGGGGTGATTATTTTGCAGATGTACCTAACGCTGTCAGAAACACATAAGATGATTAAGGCACTTTTAAGCAGTTTTGCATGGGTTTGCACAGTGTGCCTCACCATGCCACTTAGCTCTGCTTAAACCCGTGCTAATTATAAAAAAAGAAAAGAAAAAAGGGGTGATAGGAAAGTGGTGAAATGGAGGAAAGCAGGGAGAGAACATACTGAAAATCAGGTAGGGATGTGCAGGTTGGGTGTAGGAAAGGACCATAATGCTCCATTTCTAATACAGCAACAGCTGTGCAGGTTGTACAGAATTTGGAATTTGGAGCCTCACATCCCAGAGAGAGGGGTGCGGGCAACATAACTGTGTTGATTAATTCAGGTAATAATTAATTGTGTCCAGTGGATGTAGCTACAAAATAGAGAGCTATGTTTGGGGAGATATTTTATTTGTGGGACACGCATCCTTTTTTTAAAGGAGAAAGTGGAATGTTGGGGAAGGGATATAGGTACATGTGGGGAGCTAAATTGGGTAGGAGAGGTTGCATTTTCAGAAAGACAAGACAGCATACAGGGGAGGTGTGTGACACATGACTGAAGTAAACACCTTGGACAGGGAGGGTGTTGTGGAATCAGAAATTGATGTGACCCCAGATGACAACATTGTGACTAAGCTTCACACACATTGGCAATTAACGCTGCTCCTTCACTGCCCCAAAGGTGGCTGTGCTGGAGGCTGGGCACCAGGGCCACCTTGCCCTCCAGGTTGGCCAGTGTGCACTCAATCCAGCACAGGTGATTCTCATAACCATGATGCACAATCCTGCATAGCATCACCAGTAAATGATCCTGGGTGACAACCACCCCTCTGCCCCCATTCCCAGGGAGGACAGGCC
This sequence comes from Protopterus annectens, assembly GCF_019279795.1. Lineage (NCBI taxonomy): Eukaryota > Metazoa > Chordata > Ceratodontiformes > Protopteridae > Protopterus > Protopterus annectens. The sequence goes on from NC_056726.1 coordinate 1,877,109,595, forward strand.
CTGTCCCCTGAGGCAGTTCCACCCATAGGTGGTGCAGGGCCAGTGGTGGGGGCACCACTGGCTTGGGTCCCACATGTGCTGGGACCTGGTGCCATGGCCGGCTTTGGTAGTGTAGGCAAATCACCAGGAACCGGCCTACTCAGTCAAGCTGTGGTGTTGAGGTATTTCAATGTGTATGGGTTAATAATGAGCATAGCATTTAGCTAGTTATAACAACATGCCAGAACATTGCAAATAACAAAGTAACATAACATTGCATAGTACATGGAACACAACAATAAGTGAGATAACAGTCAGTATAGTAACAGCATGCTAGTAACAGTTACGGCATAAGGCCAACATCATAGATAATTCAACATGTTATGTTAGTATGCAACCATTGTATTACATAACAATAATAAAATACAAAGCCCAACATAACGTTTAGAGAACATGTGTTAATAATAAACCATAACCAATTTATAACAGTAATAAATTATGATGAAGATAAGGGGTGAGGAGAGTGAGAAATACAATCCATCGGTACCAGTACAGACTACATAGTTTGCAACAGTACTGTTAATTACTCTGCAGGTTTGCCCTTTCTTTATGTATAACAGTGCCCTATAGCTGCTTTAGGATGTACATACCTCTCAAGCTATCTGCATGGGACAGTATGGGCCAAGCTATAACACCTACAGGTGCACAACTACAGAGGACTATTACATGTCAGGTAGACCTATATGACTACCAAGGTGTACTGTGGACTGATATAGTGTGATTGTGCTATTGACATAATCATGTCGATGATAGATCTATGCCAGAGGGATTAGGCAACACTGATTACAGTTTGTGACAGCGTGACACTTGAGAGACATGTATCATGTACAGTACAGAGAGTAAACGACTATCATTCCATCCTTGGCAGGTATGAGGTTATACTGTCAGCAAACATATGCAGACACACCAGGCACACAGCCATACCAAGATTACACATTTTATTTATTGCATTATCTTTTATTAGTATTGGACTTGTTGCCTTTATTTTTTTATGTCTTATCACATTCCTGATCAATGCTGTTAACAGTCTGATACTTCTGAACACACAAATTATTAACTCCTAATATGGGCTACCACACCCATTTACCTGTAATTCCTGTGGGGAGAAAATCTGTTAAAAATACATAACTGATTCAGTAATATTTATTAGCACTTGTCACTGGATTCGAATCCTGGTCTGTGTGTGACAAAATGTACATCAGGCACAATAGTTATCAAACTGAGCTACTGAGGCACTGCTGACAGTTGACTGCCTGATATTTGCCTAGAGCTCACCTGGAAACAAATATGACCTTGTAATAGTAGTACAGTTCTATACAAGACTGCAGTGACAGTTGAACACACATGCATGAGATTCATGCATAACAGAGATACTAGGTAAACTGTACATTAATACATAGAATGTAGGTGTACACAATAAACTCTTAGTGATTGGAAATATCTGTGATGTGTACAAACCATACAGTAGTATTGGGTTGGCTACCTGACTCATATACAGTTGCAGACAGTATATCTGCAGTCTACAGCAATTACAGATTCATATTTTCCTGCCTTAGATCAGGAATGCATATAGCTGAAATGCAATGGTTAACACAAGACAATCCTGATATACACAATATACCTTGGGTGTTCCTGGTATTGCTTGAGATGTTAGTGCAGAAAGTTTCATAATGCATATATCTTGTAGTACAGTTCTAAATCTACAGTTTAGCATAACACTCTTTTTTAGCTAACCCCAAGTCAGGTAGTGGTATTCTTTGTGTTGATATTTCAGAGCAAATGTCATACTCGATTTCATAAACAACAGCCCTACTTACACACATATAGAACAACACAGCTTTATTAGGGGTACCTTCATGGAGTTATTGTCATATTTTTGAGTCTTTATTAAACATTTGGGATAATTCAGGTGTTGCAATACAGCTGTAATTCCACAATTATTGCAGTAGAATCTTTATTTCATTAACATTATCAGGTTTAATGCTTTAGTCTTTATTGCACTATACTTTGCAGTAGACAGTTATTGCAGTACAGCCCTATGTCCACATTCATTGCATTACACAAATCTGTACAGTATTGCAGTGACTGATTTACTCTATCTTGTGTATTTGATTATAGATTGCAAATTAATCTGTACTCAACACACTCATGGTGCAACCTGGCCAGGTGCCCTGCATGGGCCTCTAGGTTGCGAGCTCTCTCATCTGCAACTGTAGGGAGAGAAGCACACCATTATGCATACCTGTCTATCACACATTCAGATCAGGTATTGGTAAAACAATGCTAACTGTACATACAAACTTGTGGGGAATTCCTGTCCCAAGCATCCTGACCCAGGTGTCCAGAAGTCCCCTCTTCCACTACTTCAGATATTCAAAATGGTAATGGAACTGATCACCTGTGCGGGGGATACCCATTGCACTGGTGAGATCACATGCCAGCTGGTTCTAGGCCTCCAACTTATACACTGATACCTGGGACTGGCCCTGTAGCAGCTAGACGTGATGGTATTTCACTAGGAGTCCTACCATGACCCTGGACTCCAGAATGCCTACTGCTGTGCCCTGAAGTGTGCACCCTCTCCAGCACTTGCCATAGTTCCTGCATGGTTCAAACTCCAACAGGTTATGCCATATTCCTGACTGTTGCACTTAAATAAGCTTGTTTTCCCACCCTTGCTCATCATTGGGCCATTTTTAAAAATGTGGTGTCTTGCTTGGCACTGCACAAATGGGCTTAGCTGAGCTCAGAAGTGCTCAGACTAGAAAATGCTGAGCAGTGTTTCACACCACTTAGCCATGTGCAAACCAACTAAGTGGTGCTAAAACATTCCTTGTTTAAGCAGTGCTTGGCAAAGCTTAGGTGTGCTTAGCAGAGCTTAGCTGAGCTCAGCAAAGCAGGATTTAAAAATGATTGGCATAATTTGTATTTGCAAAATAAATGCTTAATAATCAGTCTGTGTATGCAAACCCTGCACCTACTGCACATAAGCCTGTCACTCTATCCATTTGGCTACATGGACATGTAGAATTATGCTATACTTTTACATATACCTCTCTACTATGTTTAAGCACCACCGAGCACCATGGCACACCATGCAAACCCACTCAGCTATGCTTAAATTTGACCTTTGCAGTCTTAATTAAATGTATCCAGTTTCTATTTTTAGATGTCTGTCATGTGTCAATTGCTGTGCTCCGTGCCATGCTGCACAAACATAAAAAAAAAAATAAATTTAATACATATGCATACATTGATATACTGTACTTTCACAGTGCAGGGGGTGTGCTACTCATCTCTGGGCACAGTAACACATTCCCTACATTGAGTCAATAAATGTGTTACACAGGTCTCCCTTAGTAATGCGACTTCATTAATATGCATAGTGCACTACCGAGGGGGTACCGCGTACATGACCATGGTACCTTCCATGTAGGCTTTAAGCTATACCTACATGGATTTTATTAAATCTGGGGGAATATCTTCACTGTTCACTAAGTAGAATGTTCAACTTCTTTTGAGAGAAGACGTGCCATTTGACAATTAAGGATTCAATTGTAAGTTAGGAAGCCTGGTTCAGTATTATTTGTCACAAATATTTTTTATAAGAAAATCTAACAAAGAATATGTAACAGAGTCTTTTAATGTGGAACAGTGTGGAATGGGGAATTTTTAAGAATCAAAATGAGGAACATTCCTGATAATGAGCTATCGTTGAGAGGTATAATGAAAATAAATTTATTTAATACATTTAAAGAAAAAAAAACAGGTTGCAGCCCATGGCCATTTATATGCATAACAGTTATTTAAACCAAGACAAAATACCTTAGTAGCAACTGGATGATCTGTTCAAGGAACTAATGGCCATGTATTTGCATTACATGCACTATCCCAGGAATTCATTAAAATTCCGAACACAAGCCCCTTCTGAGAAACATGCTAGTTGCAAAGAGGTAAGACATCATTATTGGCTAATTTACATGTTTCTTGAATTGCAGTTACTACCGGGATGCGCAGATCATGGCTGAGTTGTATATCATGGTAACAATCTGCTGCTCGTGTAGGCTGTGGTGTCCCCTCAGTCATTCTTTCAGACACACACACATACACAGATGTGAACACACACACACACACACACACACACACACACACACACACACACACACACACACACACACACACACACTAGTCCATGTACCTGTCCATTCCCTATCTACCCTCCCATGTCTCCTCCCACCCCCATAATACTTTAGTGCCATTACAGAATATTTGTATTAGGCTTTGGTGGTTTAGTGTTTCCCCCAGCTCCAATCCCTGTTAGAATATCAGGGTCATACTGCACTTTATAGAGTCATCCCTGGTGGTCTATTGGTTCCACCCACCCCACCTCCAGATTATCTTTATGATGTCTGTGTACAGCAAATCACTTTATCCCTTGTGCCCAGGGGTTCTCCCCATCCCTGACCCCAATAGTATAGTTTGTGCCATCACAACACTTAAGACATTTCCAGGTATCCTGTGGTTCTACCCACTTGCCAATCCTTATAGTAACATTGGTGCCATCATGGCACTTAACTTTGCCCTTGTGTCTATCCTCCCCCACCCCCACTGTCTGTAGTTACATTGCTCCCCTCCCTGGTCTCCATAGTAACATTGTTGCTGGCATGGCCCTTTACAGATGTATTCCTGTTGTCTTGTTTACCCCCCCCGACCAAGACCCTGTAGTAATGTTGGTGCCAGTACAGCACTTTAAAGATGTACCCCTGGGGTCTAGAGTATCCTCCACCCCAATACTTATTTGGTGCTGGTGCCTTTATGGTAATTTAACAGTAAGCCCTGATTTCTACTGGTTATCCCTCTGACACCACATTCTTGTTCAGCACCACAATGTGGTAGGGATGAACTTGCTGATCTGCATGGCTGAGTGCTTTCTTGAATTGCTTAGCAATGTAAATGTCTTTCTGGAGGCAGTCTGGTGAGAGAGTGCATGGCTAATTGGCATATGCCTCTCTCGCAGAATGTTTCTTTAGCATTCATCATAGCCATAGATTAGCCCTTCATAGTGCTACATGTCTTCATTTTGGAGGACTGTGCAAGACTGTGTAAAGGTGCTTGCTGAACTGAAAAATGATACACCAATGTGTACATGGTGTGGTACCTTTATGAATTCAGTTCTATATCTTTTTGTGTAAGCTGTCAGACAAAAGGAAATAATCAAGAATAATAAAGCTAGAAATTACCTAAAATCTTTTTCTTTTTGTGGTCATAATTAAGGGATTTTTGCTATGTATAAAATGCTTCTTTTGAAAACTATTGTAGCATGCACCACCAAAGGAGAAATAGGGGATACTAGCTGTTTGAAATACAAGAAAGGGATGCAGGACCTGATCCAAAACTCATGGGATGAGAAACTCTAAGTCTTCAATACTTGTTTCTCAAAGACAGTACGATTTAAATGAAACTTTAAGTATCTTACAAACATAAACAGGGTGCAGGTGAGCAACATATATTATACGAGGCCTTACACACAGTTGGGTGGGGAAGTGAGGGATACAGTGTGAAGAGACAATTTCTGAAAGCTAAGGAGGTGGGAATTTGGACTAGATTTTTTAATGACTATGGTTGGAATAAACACAATGCTGGACATTAACACTTTGTAGGAAAGGAGTAGAAGGAGTATTGCTAGTAATATGGAAGTATGGAGTCTGCTCTAACTAGAGGAATAGATTCTTTGAATCGGCATGCCATTCTTTACACTATGACTAACATATTTCCTTATTTAAAAGTATTTTAAAATAATTTTAATGCAATGTTAATCATGATGGTTATTTCACACTTCAGCCTAGAGCAAGGTGATTTTGTTGTTATTGGGTATGCTGCTCTATCATCACTCCAAAGAAGTCTGAGTATAACTGACTTTGTAAGAATTTTACTACATTCATAGGATCATAGGAAGTTTCTAGGCTATTGACCCTGAGGCCCTTACAAGCCTAGCCAAGAATTTAGCCCATGTTCCGACAAGTCAGCACCCATTGCCCCTGTCCAGCAGGGACACAGATGGAATCCCTGGGGTGTATTTTCTGTTCCTCATCCCATTATCCAGGTTGTGCTTAAAAAGGGTTAATGAGGTACTCTGCTTTAGTGGAGAGGGAAGTCTGGTTGACGTGGAGAAGGATATTCTAAGAATATCTTTTGATATCCAACATAGGAAGTGTGGCATCCTCTAGATATACTAGGAAAAACTATGCAGAACATCAGAAAATGCTGAATGTTTTACTTCATATAGGTTATATATATAGTGCTTCTTGTGTTGTTTCAGTTCATGTTTGAATGATGTTCCTACTTGCTCAGTTCAGTTACCAGATTAAAGAATGAATTAACAAAAATAAGACTGAAATAAATGGATTGCAAAGTCATCTATTATATACTTCAATGACATACTTCATTTGGCAAAAGCAGTGCAGACTAAATCAGTTTCAACTTCAAGGATATTTTGTATAAAAGTTGATTTGCCTTGCTATTTAATAAGATAATATTTCTTAGCTCATTTGATATCCTTCAAATACAGTTTCAGACATTCATGGGACAGAATAACAGTATGACACACCCAGCTTGTTTTAGTTACAGTTGGCTTAGTCCCAAGACCAAAAAAAAAAAAAACTCATTCCATAACAAAAGAATCATTTAAAAATACTACCCTAGGAAAACAAGCCTATTACAGATAAGTGTTTTAAATTACATTGCCATTTTTATGATTACTGAAAGCATAGTTATAATTTAGCCTTTCTATAGCACTGAAGCCTCTTTCTGCAAGTAATAACAATATCATTAAATACCTCTGAAAACCCCAACATAAGCTAACATTAAAATATTTCTCATCTGGTGAGACAGGGAAATCGCTAAGGAATTTTTGCATTATTCAGCAACGTCGTTTTTGTAAATACATCCCACATGATTCAGTATAATGCCATATTAAAGAGTATGCCATTTAAAATATTCAGGCTACATTTTATGTTGAGTATGAGCCTCATTTCTACAATAATGTATGCAGTATTTGAAGCAAAATATGGCTTTATGTGAATTTTGGGTGGGTCTGTCTTATTGAGTACCACTTTTGTTGTTTTGATTCTCTAACAGTCTTTAATTCCCAACTCCAAAATTAACAACATCCCAAAGGAATCACCATCGCATTCCCAAAAGATTTAGAAGCTCTGCTCAACTGTCTAGCATTGTGTGCCTGAGTCTCATCACACTCCTCTATATTTAATGCCACCATCATCGAACATCCTTCCTAACCTTGTCTTGTCAAGAGCAGGACCAAGAAAGTAGTAAGCACTGGACTATCATAAAGCAAGTACACTACCTTCCTGGTATGACACTAGGTGATCTGTTGTTCAAGAAAGCTGAATGGTATTTATTCTGTTGTTTATGTCTTGGGTCGGGACACAAACACAATTACAACTATTGATTTGAAGGTCCGGTGCTTACATTATGAGCCTGCAATGGAATATAGATGAACTTTCAAAGCTTTCACATCTACAGGCCATTTCAGCCACCACACAGCCTCGGTAGCACAAATAACAATAATAAAAATAATAAAATAACAGCTGGAATCCCTGGAAGGGTAGCAAACTTGCAAGGACCGTACCTACTAAGAATTTGTTGTCACATAACTTTTGGATAAAAGTAAAATAAAATAAAAACAAACAAGTTTAATTTCAAAGGTATAGTGATTTTACTTGCCTAGCTGAACTACTTACAGACTATAGCACTGGAATCTCAGTCTTCTTTCTGTACTGACCTTCAGGCACACCAGATTGTTTTCTGTGGAGCAGGTATAGCACAGAGGTGGGATAGACTGTGAGGTATCTGAAGCCAGTCAAATGTGTATTGGTTGTCAGTCCTGGCATTAATGCCTCACTAGGGAAGTTAACTCTTTCCCCTGTCATCACTTATTAAGGATGCAACTTCCACACAGCCCAGGCAATGTAAATGTAAGAGAAGGGAACTATATTAACTATATATTTTACATTAAAAAAGAATCATAAGGAGCACAATTTTGTGAGCTATAGACTATTGATCTATTAATGTAAGTAGGTGGAATTAATCAACCATACTCATATGTTCAAGGCTGAAGTAGATAAACTGTAAGAGCATGATGCATGTGATTTACCTATGGTACAGTGGTGTAACAGGTAGCATTGTCATCTGACAGCAAGAGGTTCCTAGTTCAATTCTTGGCTGGGGTGCCTTCTGTGAAGAGTCTGCATGTCCTCCACGTGTTCTTGTGGGTCTTTTCCAGGTGATCAGGTTTCCTCCCACATTCCAAAGACATGCAGGAGGTGGACTGGACACTCTAAACTGCCCATAGGTGTGTGTGTGTGTTATGAAAAAACAACTGCTGCAGGGCTAGCCACCCAGTGGTGTGAACATTGGCTGCAGATGATTGTCACTGTTGAAGTGGCACCCTGACCCCATGTGCAAAAAATAGGAAAAAGGGGTTGTGGGTGGATGCAGTGTTTAGAATATTACAGCTAAACTGTATTTTGCATGCAGCACAGAAGCTGTGCAGGAGCAACTATTATTCATTTCCAGCCAACTGTTTTGTCTTGTTATGCTATGCTTTAATGTACACTGTAGTGCTTTTGTGTTTGCAATAATAACATAACTTATAAGTAATACAGTTGTTGCTGTAATTATTTTGTCTTGCAGATTGGTGCATTTTCTTTGAATTAAAATATTGAGTCTGGTAAATGCTTACCTTTAATTTTTGCCAGTTAGCTATGTAGGTAAGAGCAGCACATACATAAATGGCAGCCATTATTCAACCATCCTCCTAATTCCCACCACTCCCATGCTCTGCTACATTATGCTGCTCTTTACTGAGTACGTAGAGGAAACTTTAACTGATCTAGAGCGTATTTCAACTAATTCTGTGTTGTTCCTTACTTACATCCTAAATTAATGCTTTGTACATTGTTGATTAATACATGTTCAATTTGATTGTTTAATACTGTCTATTTTAGGTATGGAGATTTTCTCCCCGGACCTCCGCTGAAAATGGGCCTCATGCCCAGTCAGACATTACCCAATAAACAAAATAAATAAATAAATAAATAAATAAGTAAATAAGTAAGTAAATAAATAAATAAATAAATAAATAAATAATAGTAACTAAGCCTCAGTTAGATTAGGTCATACCTGACTAACCCAGGGACCAAGCACTTGCACATAATATTAGCTTTTAGATTGAGATGCATTTCTTTACCAAGTTGTCCCTCACTGGCATCTCACATCAACAGCAGAGCTGAGTGTGCTTAGTTTCTCTTATTTCCATGGTAGTAGACATCTTTCAGTCTTGGTGATCCTAGTTGCATGGTTTGACTCCAGACATACAATAAGAGGGGATCTGTTCCATTGTTTGTCTGTTGTACATTTAAAAAACAGAAAAACTAGTAGTCTTAAAACTTTGTTGATGAGCTCAGTCACAATAATTTCCAAAACTCATGAAGCCCAGGTAGTGTTCCAAAGCAACAAGTCTTTATTCATCACAGACAATCGATCCTGAGTAACAAAAAAAAAAAATCAGAAATGCTTTGCAATGTTAAACATATCAGATTTTATATATAGCAGAGTCTCCATTAACTGGAACTCAAGCAACCGGCACTCCCAAGCAACCGGCAGACAGAACTGCCTGCTGTTCTGCATTAAATAAAAGTGACTCCGCTTTACGATTTTTGATTGGCTCTTATGCTGGTATACGAGCCAATCAGAAATTGCAAAACAGAGCCTCTTCTGTTCAATGAGAAGCAGTCTGCTGTTGCGCATTGAACAGAAGAGGCTCCACTTTGTGATTTTTGATTGACTTGTATACTGGCATATGAGCCAATCAAAAATCACAAAGAGGGGCCTCTTTGGTTCAATGCAGAACAGCTCAAGCAACCGAAAGTACACTTTTCCAGCATCTACCAATACCCATGGGTGTCGTTTAAGTGAGAGTTTACTGTACTTAGAAGTAGATGTAGAAAATATATGTATTTAATTTTAAACCAGCCTATTCCAGGCAAACAATATAAACAGGGATGTAAAAGTGCATTAAGAACAGCAATTGCCCACCTCCACACATTACTACTGATTAGATCAAACTAAATCCTAGTTAAGGAAAACACTCCCTATCTATTTGCAACCCACATTCCAAAATCAGGTATTAAGAAAAGCATAACATACATATAAAAAGACTTATGTTTAACTAAAATTGCTTTCGGCTAACTAATGCAATAAAGCTTTCATCAGGTCTGTGACAAGAACTAAAATGATATACATAGGTAGATAAGTAAAATGAGCTAAATACCTCACAAAAAAAATCCATGGCCTCCAACATCTGTCCTATGCAGACAGGCTCAAATCACTATCACTCTGTTCAGTATTGTACAGATTGCTCAGGGGTGATCTGTGTCTCGCCTACAAGGCAATCTCGGACCCTGCCCTACTAGAGATGCTCCATATCCATAAGTCTAATGCCTCACGTACTACCCGCTCGAAAGGCCTGAATCTAATATGCGACATCAACAAAACCTGCTGGAGAGACAGGTTTGTCTCCCAGAGGCTGTCCTGTCTCTGGAATAGACTTCCCCTACATGCCAAACAGAGCATCTTGCTGACCCTCTTCAAGCGTAACCTTGATGAGTGGATGGGAAACCACAAATTTGTCCCAGGGGTTCCACCCATGTCCCTCAGTGACAGGGGTGACAGGTGGTGATTGAGGTTTCCTTTTGGGGATAAACTCTTGGCTAGGCTTGGAAGGGCCCCAGGGCTATTAGCCTAGTAGCCTCCTATGATCCTATGATCCTATGATAGATACAAGAAAAAACACACATAGCTATCTAGCCATAAACATTATCTAATTAGACCACTATAAATATAAATATATAACCGCATAATAATATCTAATAAACATCCAACCATGTGTGTTAGTGTGCATAAAAACTAAGTTATTGACAGCTCAGAAAAAAATGTTAGTGCTTTGCAGCTGAGAGGAAAAAAAAAACACCTGTCATGACAGTATTCATGTTTACAGCCCCAAAGTAGTAATGTATAAAAGTGTGCAGGCATGTGCATGAGTGTGAATGAACATGCACCAGTATGCTAAATGGGGGAATTATACCAAAACTTTATGGTAATACAGTATGAAAAAATGTGTGTTTTGAATCAACCATTTAAATCTTTGCTGTGTTGTAAGAGTGTACTAAATCTAATCAAATCAGAATTGAGATAATAGGAACTAAATATATATATATATATATATATATATATATATATATATATATATTTATACATATTCTACATATATTTTTTTATCATTTTTAGTATGTTTGGTACCTTTAGTACATAAAAATATTTCCTCACAAATTCCCTAAAAAAACCTTTGCAGATTGTGTGACAGCTTATCTAAATTCAACACACTCTTAACAGAGCATTATGCTAGCAGCTGAAATTAAATGCATTCAGAAAACTAGGACTTAACTACTATTGCTCTGTTAAGAGTGCGTTGAATTAATATAAGCTGTCAAGGCATCTTTCAAAGTTCTGAACACTTGCCCCCTCACTAGCAACTAAACAGTACACTATTACTTTCACTCAGGCTTTCCTCTGCAATTATTAAATGATATTGTACAGGGATATATCAAGGATCATATCAGCTAAGAATTGCTTTGGGTTAAAACAACTCTTGGGTAAAATTAAAACATCAGCAAAAATAAGTATGTTTAATTCCAGATGTATCACGGTCTTACTGCAGCCGAACTACTTTACTGATTACTGCATGGGGAGCTCAGTCCTCCTCCATTTCTGAACTTCAGGTTCCATGGATTGTTTTCTGTAAAGCAGCTGCATCACTGGGACTGAGAGGTATTGCTCTGCATGGCCTCACTGTGCTGGTTTGTGTTGTTCCTTTTTACCCTAGTCCCATTTCCACCCACCCCTTGCATCATTTCCTTTATAGCCATAAGCCTTTCCTGATCTTATTCAGCCAATTATTAACTATCCTCACAATTAATATGCTACGTTTCTACCAGAGTAAGCTACCAAAACTACTTACTATCTTCTAATTCCCTTCTCCTTCATTCCTCTATTTCAATACTTATATGTTTCAGACATTCCTTTCCTGTCAACACCAACATTTTTCTGTATGACAGCCACACTAACCATTTTATTTTCCTTTCACTCTGCTCCTATACCTTTCACTTCTTTGTCAGTTTAAAATATTCTGCTCTCTCACTCTCACTCTCTCACTCAACCAGCAATATGTATAAATTGCTTTATCTCATACTATTGTCCATTCTTATACTAAATGGCCTTAGTATGACCCCCTGACTTATATATTCTCTGAACGTAAAATATACAGTAGAGCAATACAGAACAACTAAAGCAAATCCTAATGCTTGTCACACTATAATAATAAGGTGGAGGGTTTGGTTAATCTACATTTCAGTTATCTACAGATCAAACTATATTACCATTGTACAGTGACTGACAAAGCAATGTCCAGTTTTGACCATAAACTGTACCCACAAAATTATTCTTATTTGCACTGTCCTACTAATACTGCAAGCAGGAGACATACAATTAAGCTTAGGTCCAGTCTCAACCCCAGACACTGCAAACAGTACCTCCAGTTCCACTCTCCATAAAATGTTCATGGGTCAGCAGAAAAATAAAAGGATTACCATTAGTGTACATGAATATAAAACCGAATACTCAGCGACTGAAAAGAAACTGAAAATGACCACACAGCCAAATTATTTTTAGCGCTTTCTTCCACTCTTTATTTTTATCGTGAACTTCCTCAGAAAAACCAGGAAGCCTCCCAACCTCCTGGTTTTATACTCACAAACAGGAAATGATGTTACTTTGCTTTTACAATGATAATCAGCATTTGAATGTATATACTGTTCAGTGCATATCCAAAAGAAGTGCCATGATATTTTATATAAAACATTTCTGTATAAAAAATATTCATATACACACCATATCAGTGTAGCATTATTCTATAAATTTAAAAATATTTAAACACTATCTGGTGTGTCTTAAAAAAGCCCAGATCTATGTGTATGTTTGTGCAAGTGTGGATACACACATGTATGTGTGCGCTTGTATGTTTTTGTGTGTGTGTGGGTGTGTGTGTGGGGTGGGAGGATTGTAGAGAGAAAAGAAAAAACCCAGCACATAATGAGAAGTAACCCAGCACACAATCATGTACATCTTTTTAATTATATTCAGTTTATTAATATTTTTTTCAAAATGTTTCAACCAAAGATTTTAATTAACTATCACTGAAATTCATTTTTGCACACCAGATAGGGTTTAAATATTTTTAAATTTATAGAATAATGTTACACTGATATGGTGTGTATATGAATATTTTTTATACAGAAATGTTTTATATAAAATATCATGACACTTCTTTTGGATATGCACTGAACAGTATATACAGTCAAATGCTGATTATCATTGTAAAAGCAAAGTAACATCATTTCCTGTTTGTGAGTATAAAACCAGGAGGTTGGGAGGCTTCCTGGTTTTTCTGAGGAAGTTCACGATAAAAATAAAGAGTGGAAGAAAGCACTAAAAATAATTTGGCTGTGTGGTCATTTTCAGTTTCTTTTCAGTCGCTGAGTATTCAGTTTTGTTTACAAGTTATTTTCGGTTTGACCGAAGCTGTTTCAAGTTCGTTTTGTACATGAATATAGCAAGCCTGAATAACAAATGAGGACACCTATAAGTGTGACTATTCAACTATAACACCATCATAATATTTTAATTAAATCTTAGTTAAAGATGCATAGCTGGATGTCTCCTTGTATTACTGAAAAGTATAATATCTGATGAGCACATCCACTCGTGCATAATCGTGTCATCCCAAACAGAACCAAGACACTCACCTCCAAAAAAAGGAAGCCAATCTGGTGGTCCCCTGCCATAAACAAACTATACAACAGAAGGAAGAAATTGTTGCAGAAAAGAGGAAAATCCCAGGATGCAAAAAACTCCCTTACCAGCTGCAATAAGAAGATGAAGTCCCTCATAAAATCCTCCAAAGCTAGTTATAAAAATAAAATTGCCAAAGATTCCAAAGACAACCACAAGGCGTTCTATAGTTATTTCAAGAATCTAAATGGCAATGCTCAGATCTGCTCTGAGCTATAACAGAATGGCATTAAATATACTGATCCCAAGGATATTGCCAATATCCTGGCAGATCGATTTAGTATCAACTTCACCCCCCTCTCACCCTCTAAAGGGCCCATCTCAATACCAAAAGATTGCAAAATTCCGGTAATCATGGCCACTCAGGTAGAAACCGCAATCTCCAAAGCTAAGAATACAGCATCCATAGGACCAGATGACATCCTGGGCTGTGTACTACATGAACTACAAAACAAACTGGCACCTCACCTAAGTGTCATGTTTAATCATAGCCTCACCTCAGGCTTCGTGCCCACCGAGTGGCGCACAACTACAGTTATCCCACTCCACAAGGGGGCATCCACCTTGGATCCCGGGAACTACCATCCTATCAGTCTGATGAGCCTGATCTGCAAGGGCATGGAATGCATTATCATGGAACTATAAACAAAGACATCAGCAACCTTCAAACACTGGACTCCACCCAGTTTGGGTTCGTGAAGGGCTGATCTTGTCTCCTGAACCTGATTGACTTCTTTGAATCAGTCTCCAGAGCTGTGGACGAGGGTAAGGCAGTCCACACAGCCTATCTGGACTCGCCAAGGCCTTCAACACCATCCCCCACGCTGGAATCATAGATAAACTTACCAAGCTGGGCATAAATCCCTACATCACTCGATGGGTTGCCAACTGGCTTACTGACAGAACCCAGACTGTAAAAGTAACCGACTCCAAATCCAGCTCCAGACAAGTGACAAGTGGAGTACATCAGGGTTCAGTCCTGGGACCACTCATGTTTGGCATCTACTTCTCTAAAGTACAGACCAACCCTAAGGGACTCTGGCTAATAAAGTTTGCAGATGACTGCAAACTGGGATCCATTGCTGAATCCCCAAATGATGTGGATATTCTACAAAAGGGCTATACAGAAACAGATGCTTGGTGCCAGAGCCATGGGCTCAAGCTTAATGCCAAAAAATGTATAGTTATCCCCTTTGGGAAAAACCATGTACCCATGAATTACCACATAGGTGGCAGTACACTAAACACCGAAAGTGTGATGAGAGACATAGGGACAAAGGTAGACAGTGGTCTCACCTTCGATAACCACATCATCACAACAGTCTGAAAATCCTTCTATGTGGCACACCTCATCACTAAGGGCTTTTCATCCAGAAAAAAGGAGGTCATTGTCCCACTGTACTCATCCCTCATTAGACCCATTATAGAGTACAATGCCCTGTTTGGTACTTACCTCACAAGACATCTACAACAGCTGGAAAGGCCGCAGAAATACCTCACTAAAAGAATCACAGGCCTAAAGCAGATGCCCTATGCTGACTGTCTAAAAAAACTCCAGCTATACTCTGTGGCATATCGTCTACTTAGAGGTGAACTCTGCTTAACATACAAGGCCATGTCAAAACCTGAGCTGTTGGACATGCTCCACTTAAAGAAATCCCACTCTGTCAGAGCCACATGCTCCAGGGATCTAAACCTTGTCATCACAATGAACAAAACATGCTGGAGGGATAGGTTCCTGACCCAGAGACTCCCCAGACTCAGAAATAGACTGCCCATACATGTCAAGCAGTGTTCCTCTTCAAAAGGAACCTTGACGATTGGATGGGAGATAGGAAATTCAGCCCAGGGATCACATCAGTCACCCTGCTAGACAGAGGTCCAGGGAAGTAAATATTGTGGGAAGAAATATCCAGGGAATTGTTATGGCTTGGCTTATATAGGCCCTAGGGCTGATAGCCTAGTACCAACCTAAGAACCTATGAACCTATCTTCACAGTCAATCAGCCAGGTAAATGAGCTTTTAGAGGTCTTATAACATTTGTTATTAAGAAGCCAAAGCACCCTCAGGTGGAAACTAATTCTCAATAATAATTCCACATGTGATAGTAGTCCCAAATAGATGATAACAGAAGGGATACTTGGTGGCAATACCAAATTATTCATTACCACAGTATTTATCCCCTATTTTCCACAAACCTGATGCAAAAGACCCTGAACACCACACTAACCAAAAATCCAAGAACATAAATAGGTATTATTCAGAGACTAGATAGCACAGCAACTAAAGAGGGATCTAGAAGGAAACAAGTTGACCCAGCTTATGAAAGAAGGTATGACACCCAATCCTATGAGGGGTAAAAGTACAATCTTACAAATAGTTATCACAAACACTTCTGACTAAATTATCAGCCATATAGATTCTCTCAAATGGAATGAGTGACCATTGTTTAGCTCTTTCCACCTGGAAATTCAAAACAGGAAAGCTACCACATAGATCATTACAAACCCCTTCTTTTCTAGAAACCAGTGAACCTTTTTGAAAAACAGAGCTACAGTTCAAACTGGAAGTAGCTATATGATTGTCAAGATCAAACAACAGCTCTCTCAACCTCCTATAATATACTAATATCCATCTATGCAAGATAAGTGATTCCATTTGCAAAAACGGTGAGTCTTCAGTAAAAAGAAAATGGTTCACAAGCAGTCCAAAACACAAATTAAAAAAAACAGAGACAATATGTGGCTAGACTAGAAAAAGGACATTAATAACCAAAGTAAAAGACAATTCCAAAGGCTAAGAACATGCACCAGAATAAACACCATTAAAGCCAAAGTGGTCTACCTACAGCCTCTAAAAGCTAATCTACTAATGGAACCAGAAAGGCTGTGTAAGAACATAAGAAATACAGTATATGTATCAGTAAAATATTTCTAAAACCTATCAACAATGTACAGGGTATTACAAAAACTGTCAATGAACTGAAAGACATATACTTCCCTCCTACTCTTTTCAACAAAATTCTTTAACAACATTCCCTCATCTAACATATAGCCTCCACCTCTCACAAACTTATTTTTTACCCCATCTATTATAAAACATTTTCTAAAAAATACATTCATGATCTGTGAGATAAAATAGACTAGCACTGCAACCTACATTTTATTTCTACATATTATATCCCAAATTGCTAACAGGTAGTACCATTTTATGACTATCACTGAAGTGCATTCTTAATCTTACCCTCACTACTAACTCTGTTCCTCTCAGTTTTAAACTGTCATTATTGCCTCTCCCCAAAGTAGCGACTCCTGCAATAGCCACTGCCTGTGGATCATCATACCTAATGATGTCTCAGATATCAACTGTATACTATATGCAAATGATACCATGTATATAAGAGGGCATAAATCATCAAGGATGTTAAGTAAACAGTTAGAATTGCATTTCCCCATATATATGGGACTGACTGACTTCTAACAGACCCATAGTTAGCTTATCATACACCCAGTGCCATTACCTGATCTGGCCCCCAAAACCCCACATTAAGAAGCAAAAAAAAAAATTCATGAACTGATCTGGTTGCATTCTTAATCTTACCCTCACTACTAACTCTGTTCCTCTCAGTTTTAAACTGTCATTATTGCCTCTCCCCAAAGTAGCGACTCCTGCAATAGCCACTGACTGTGGATCATCATACCTAATGATGTCTCAGATATTAACTGTATACTATATGCAAATGATACCATGTATATAAGAGGACATAAATCATCAATGATGTTAAGTTATCAGTTAGAATTGCATTTCCCCATATATATGGGACTGACTGACTTCTAACAGACCCATAGTTAGCCTATCATACACCCAGTGCCATTCCCTGATCTGGCCCCCAAAACCCCACATTAAGAAGCAAAAAAAAAAAAAAAAAAAAAATTCATGAACTGATCTGGTTGCATTCTTAATCTTACCCTCACTACTAACTCTGTTCCTCTCAGTTTTAAACTGTCATTATTGCCTCTCCCCAAAGTAGTGACTCCTGCAATAGCCACTGACTGTGGATCATCATACCTAATGATGTCTCAGATATCAACTGTATACTATATGCAAATGATACCATGTATATAAGAGGACATAAATCATCAAGGATGTTAAGTAAACAGTTAGAATTGCATTTCACCATATATATGGGACTGACTGACTTCTAACAGACCCATAATTGGCTTATCATACACCCAGTGCCATTCCCTGATCTGGCCCCCAAAACCCCACATTAAGAAGCAAAAAAAAAAAAAAAAAATTCATGAACTGATCTGGTGCTCCTCACTTAACAAGCAAGGCAGGTCCATGATTGTTCTTCAATCCTCAAGTCAAGAAGAAAATAAAATACTGCTGAAGAAGAAAATCAGGTTTCATACTACCATTAACAAGTATAGCAAAACATTTGCTACATTTAAATCTAGAAAATAGTCTGTTACAAATTACACCACACACAAAGAACTAACCTGACAGTAAAGACAGCATCAGCATTCATTTCTGTTCTGGCATTCAGAGATGGTAGTACTGCACTTCCAAAACATCTGCATCCTTTGATTGCACTCCCTAATACCTTGAACCCAGGATACTTTGCCCCATGCAAGTTATGCTTCTGACTTCTAATAATCAAACTGCTAATACCCAAAATCTGCTGTCATGATAATAGGAACTCAGAAGAGACTTGCACAAGGTCCATCTCTAAATGTTATGGTCCAGGAGGAATATCTATATCCTCAATTGAACTACAAAGGTTTTATGGGATTATGTTTGACAACAAGTTATCTTTTAGGAGATATGTAAAACAGCAGGTTGACAAAGTTCTAAAGGAAGTAAAGTATCTTATGAATTTTCCATATGGTTACTACTGAAGCTCAATGATCAATAGCCAAAAATGTCCTCATTTCAAGTTTTGAGTATAGTCTACTAATCTGTCTAATTCTAAATTCCTAACAAAATACTTCTGCTCTTCAAAGAGCCAATAATAAAATACCCAGTTTCATTCAGTTATCATATAAGAGTGAACACTACTGTTATGCCATACAGAAAAACAAGCAGTTACCATTTGAAGCAACAGCACATTTTGTTACTAAGTATTCTAATTTATAAGCTATAGTTGAAAGCTACTTTTAAAAAACACATTACTAGTCAGAAGACCTCAAAATACCATACAGCTACAAAGACCTCCATATACCTTGAAAACAACAGAAAAGGTATACTAGAATACTACCCTTTAACATGGAATACTTTACAACACAAAATACAAAAACCTAATAAACTACTTCTCTTTCAAAAGCTGTAGTTCTTACGGTACAGACTTTGATTCTGTCAGTCATCTGTTGCCTACTGTGACCTTGAGCAAGTCACTTAACCAGACATTGCTCTCAGGTCCCTGTGTGTCCAGTGGGCCTACATGGTTAACAATAAGGTATTATCATTATTATTATTACTAACCTGATAAACAAATGTAAAATAAAATAAAATATAGCCTATTATATTTAAACATATATATAACCTTGCTTTTTAGCACTATCTCAAAGACATGAGACCTGTTACAGTTGATTTTTTTTTTTCATTTTAACTGGGGTCATGTAATGTTAAATATCATTATTTTAGGGTGCTTTTGGGTGTAATTTTGTTTTTACTAGCTCAAATCTACCTGTTTAATCACCTGTGAATAAATTAAACTACCCTCCTGAAATTGTTACAATATCCTAAAGTGCATGTCTTGGCACAACCCCTGGTGTGAGATCTAGGATTTACTGTAATATCTGTGTGTAAACCTCAAAAATAATCTCTTGATACTTTATTTTGAAGCTATTTTACGTGTTTTTTTTTTTTTTGCTATGTTCTGTGTGACTATAGCTAAAATTATTAGAGCATCTAAGGCTCAATCATGTCCTTCAGAAGTGATGACATTCTTTCTATCCATATCTAACAGTCTTTTCAATTCAAAAATCTAGATGAATTAATCAATTCCTGAACACTGAACAAACTCTTAGTATATCTCCTTCTAGGCTTCCTTTTGTTTAGAAACATATGCATGGCTTAAAATAAGGTTGCACTGATCATCTTGCTATATGAAAGCTAAAACAGAATTCTGGCAGTCTTGTTTTAATACTGATAACACAAATTATGCTTTAGGTATTGTCATACATGCTTCATCAGTGAACATCTTAGTTACTATCTAATGGGATTCCATATTTAGATAGAAAAAACAGTCTGAGGTACTATGATGAATTTTATAGTCACTCTTTGATGTATTTCTACATGCTTAAAAACATGTATCAGCATCCTCACAATATTCCCCATGTTATTCATAAGTCCAACTAGTAGGACATACGCATCACTTGCTGCAGCAGAACCACATACTGGCATAAGCTACTTTGACCAGCTAGCATCACTTTTTTTTACGTAGGCCATCTCTCTAATAGTAACAAGGTAGTAGCCACTAGGTGAATCACCACTATTTATTATTCTTTTTTTTTTTTAAACAAGTTTATTGTTTTTAACATACAAGAGAAATATCATAACAATTTTATACAAGTAATTAAAATAGATATGATTATAACATTCAACAAAATAACCAAAGTATTTACAAAAACATCCACTACAATCAGATCAATTAGTTAAACTAAAATACCATGCTATTGAAGTTAAGATTTTTTTAACAAGTTTTGTAAAGTATCCCATATAATATAATAAGATGTTTTTCTAGTAGTTCTTGATTTTATTGTCATCAATTCCATATGGCACACTATAGTCATAACATTTTTAAATTCATTGAACGAAGGAGGTGTATCTGAAATCCAATTTCTGGTTATTATTTTTCTAGCCACTGCTAGAATAGACCATAACAAGGGAAGCTTAACCTTTTTAACACTTTGAGGTACAGGTGTGTTAAATAATATAAGAAATTTAGAAATAATGAAATTATCTGTAAAAAGAGCCTGCAAAAAATCATTGATTGACTTCCAATATTCTTTCAGTTTTATACAGTCATAAAACATATGAGCCCAGTCAGCATTAATTTCTACATTACATCTTTTACATAGATTATCTTTATTATTTATTTTATTCATCATCAAAGGTGTATAAAAGGATCTATGTAAAAATTTCCATGTAAAAAGTCTCCAGACAATGGAAGAAGTAGTTTTATAGGCAGATTCCAATATATATTGTTTATCTTGTTGATTTGGTGGGTCACCATTAATGGAAGTGAAATAATTCCAGTAGGTATCTACACTGTAAAAAGTTTCTTGTCTGATAATTTTATGTATGTATGAAAGCTTACCTTTATCAGAAACTTTATGTTGTAAATTTAATATCAAGTAATCAATCAGTGTTGGAATAGATTCTTTAACTGTTATAGACATTAAATCAATTTTATTAATGAGATGTTGTCTAAAGGTCTGAACTTCTAACCAACAAGTTTCTCTCAGATCAAATTCTTGTTTTAAGAAGTCTAGATTTTTAACTTTATTATCAGATAGCAACTAATACCAGTATTTTAGATCGTTATCTGTAGCTAAATGAGTTCTTTCAGAAGTGGATGACAAAAGCATACCTCGAGTATACATTAAAGGGAATATAATAAAGTTCCATTCCTTATATTTAGGATGCATGAATATAAAATTACGATAACTAATAATAATGTTTAATGGATAACTAACTATATATTTAGGTGTAATAGGTGAAGTACAAAATTCTTTTAGTAACCATAGCATGGAGTTATTTACAATCATATTTTTATGTGTTAAGGAGATTTTCATGAAGTGAATACTAATTAGTTCCCAGTAATCTTTCCATTTTGCAACATATGACTGATCTATTAACAAAGTAATAACTTTTATAATAGAAGAGATAGTATATAAGTTAAAGTCTGGAAAAGAAATACCCCATTGAGACCAGCTATTAGTATGTTTCTTTAATGCAATCCTAGGTCTATTAGGTGCCCATAGGAAATTTAACATTAGTGCATTTAATTTCTTGATAATTATTTTTGTAGGTGGGAGTATTATTGATTGTATTAAGTATAATATCTTGGGGAATATTATCATTTTAATAATTGTAAGTCTCTCTTCCATAGTAAAAAACATATTATTCCAGGTATTGAAAAGATTTTGTATATTAAGAAGACAGGTATTATAATTATTATGTATAATAGATTTAATATCTTTAGTTAATATTATACCTAGATAAGTTATCTGACCTGAATTGGGTACATATTTAGTAAAATCACTAATGAGAACATTTTTTCGTGTATATATAGGTAGTATTTTAGTTTTTTCTTCATTGAATATTAAACCAGAAATACTTTTAAAATTCATCATTTTATCAAATAGAGACTGCATAGAAGAATTAGATCCTGCTGATGTAATTAGAACATCATCTGCAAAGAGTTGAATTTTAGATGTTGTATTTTCATCTATTTCAAATCCTTTTATATCAGTACTATTTCTGATCAGATTAGCCCAAGGCTCCATTATTAAAGTGAATAATAGTGGAGAGAGTGGACACCCTTGTTTTGTACCTTTTAAAATGGGTATTTTTTGTGAGACATATGTTCCTATCTTAATATAAGCCAATGCTCCTTTGTATAGATGCTCAATTAGATTTACAAATGCATCTGAGAAGTTTGTGCACTTCAGTAAGGTAAACAAGTAGTCCCAACTTACTGAATCAAATGCTGAACTTATATCGAGACTAATAAGTGTTAAATCTTTCTTTCTCCTATTTGCAAAATCAATTAATGTTAGAGTCCTCCTTATATTATCAAAAGTGTTTCTATTTACAATGAAGCCTGTCTGATCTATATCTATAATGCCTGGGATGATTGTCTTCAATCTATCAGCAAAAATACTTATAAACATTTTATAATCAACATTAAGTAATGAAATGGGTCGATATGAAGTACATCTAGTTGGGTCTTTATTAGGTTTTAAAATTGGCGAAATAAATGTGTATTGCCAAGATGGGGGGGTTATTAGCTCATTTTGGGCCAAAATAAAAACCTTATGTATTAATGAGTATGTACTTTTAGAAAGAATGTTATATATCTCTGGTATAATACCATGATTACCTGGTGCTTTGTTTGATTTAAGCTTGTTTATTTGTGTAACAACCTCTGTATATGAAATACTTTTATCCAATAGTTTAATCTGTTGTTTATTAAGTTTTTTATTCATGTTTGTAGTTATAAATTCTTTTATTTTATCTTTAGGTTCCATGTTAATGTTATTATGATTAATTTTGTGAAAGTGATTTCTAAATTCATCTAGTATTTCTGGTAAACTAGAAACATTCTCCTTTTTCCTTAGAGAGAAAATTTCTTTGATATGATTTTGCTTATTCAACCTTTTTGTTTTGTTTTTAAGTCTATGTAAGTATTTGGGGCTAATTGAGTAAGACAAAAACTTGTATTTCTCTAAAGTTATTTTAACTTTATGAGTTAAAATTTCTTAGTATTTCTCATTTAGTTTGTTTATTTATTCAATGACTTTCTTATCCATAATATTTTCTTTATTATTATGTTTATAAGAATCTAATTTACTTTGAATATCTAACAATTCCTTATCCCAAGATTTCCTTTTATTATTATACCATCTGATACTTTGTCCATATAGATATGATTTTAAAGCATCCCAAACATAAACAATGGAGACTTCAGGAGTATTATTTATGTCTAGAAAATGTTGTACTTCTGAAAGTATATATTCTTTATAGTCTTTTAGTTGAGTTAAGTATGCTGGTATCCTTTTGATCTGAACATTGTAAGTATTTTTTATCATGAACTCAAAAACAATTGAATTATGATCAGATATAGGACATGAAATGATTTTAGAGTTAATTAATTTTGCTACCATCTGGTTAGAAATAAAGACTCTATCTATTTTTGAATAAGTTTTGTATCTGTTAGAAAAAAAGGTGTATGGTAATGATTTTGAGTCTATCTGATTATTAATATCATTTAAATGATAAGAATTAACAAAATCCTTTAAATGTTTTGCATTAGATGTAATTTTCCTTTTTCCTATAGTAGTAGTATCATTTTCATGTAGGATACAATTAAAGTCACCTGCCAAAATAATACCTCCTATAGAGAATGATATGATCTTATCAAGATGGTATTTCACTGTATTAATACCAATTCCAGGTATCCAATATACATTGATTAATGTATAAGTCTTCCCATTAATTTGTATCGTAACCATACAAAACATTCCTTTATCATCCTGATAAGACTTAATAGTTTTAGGAATGGGCATACTTTTATTCCATAAAATAGCCACTCCTCTTTTTTTCTGAGTGTGCTCTGAACTAACCAATACTGTATATTTATTTGTGGCTAATTTATCAATATCTTTTTTCAGGAGATGTGTTTCTTGAAGAAATACTAAGTTGGCCTTATGTAAATTAATGTATCTTATTAAGCTTGCCCTTTTACACGGGTTATTCAGTCCATTAATGTTTAAAGAAATTCCTTTTAGAGAAGTCATTTGGCATTTTTAAAACATATACAACTTATAATCAAAATAACAATTAACAAAATAAATAATGTTATAACTCCTCCTTTAGGTGTACCTTTAAATATAGCTGTATTTATTGAATCTCTTATGGGATTTTGTATAAGATTCAATTTTGTTTGTAGTGACAATGAGCTTACAAAATGTATTGTGGATGTCAGAACTATATACATACAACAGTGAACAAAAGAAAATAATGTAAGGATTAAACCTTGCACCCAGCCTGGAGTTAAAAACTCCAACTTAGAGTAGCACATACTACTCAAGTTAACTCCCTACCCTAAGCAGAAGTACCTCAGCTGCCACCTTATCAATTTAATACTAGTTATTATTAACTTAAATTAACAACTTTCAATTAGATTATCTGGTAAGACAAAGCTACACATCTGATAAATCAGCATCATATAAACAAATAGAAACTTTTAAAAACAATTCATACTGCTATGTACATCTATTTAATATAATACATTTGTAATCAAATAGCATTCAAATAAACTTGATATTAGGAACCAAGAAGAGAGAAAGAAATAAAAGAAGTGAGAGAGGGAGAGAGAAAAAAAAAAAAAAAAGAGGGCATATCTACATATTAATTTATTAAAAGTTTGTAAAAATAAGTTCTGATGTTCATTTAAAATCAATAACTTAGGCTATTATGGTTCAGACATTACATATATTAAGATGTACCTATTTTCTGTCATATAAATGCAGTTAACAGCTTCCAAAAGACTTTAAATTACTTGTATCAAAGCTTTTTTCTCATACTTATTATTGCCAATAAAATAAAATATTATATTTATAGAAAATGTTATAAATCATACTGCATAGCTATGTAAATTCTCAGATATACTTGCATTATTGTGAAGAAAGCCACCTGTATTTTGTATATCTGAACTGCTGCTTTAAAATATGTCACATGACAACTTCTTCCAAGATAGAGTCATAAAGATATTTATGCTTGTCAGTCAGATAAATCAAATGAATTATAGCAATATATATGTTTAAATCATAAGTTTTTTACATACATTAATATGTTGCAGTCAAGTAAACTTTCAAAAACACATGTATAAATGTTTCACTTTCTATGCCTTCTAAAATATCACATTTACTTACTATGGGATACTGAATCATTTAAAATCATTATAACTTTCATATTTTATAAATTATAACATGAATAAATAAGTAGTTATAAAAAATAACTCACATTTAAATGTTATAGAGTTTATTTTCCATCGCAGAGTCGCATTTGCAGCAGTTCTACTTCCTGGTAGAGTGTTCTTCTTGAATCTGCGATGTGTCAGTGTGAATTCATGGGTCAAAGTTCAAAACTGCATTCAGCTTCTCTGCGTGAATTCTGAGTGTTGAAGCTTTTAAAACAACTCGAGGACACTATTCACGAGGTAACCCACATCCCAAATTGTCTCCCTTAACATTCTGGCGGGAATTTTGTTAAAAACAAGTGACTGACATTCATTTAGCAATATAAATGAAGCTAAACAGAGCAAAACCTTCGCAAAGTATTTTACAAGTTATTACAGCCTCTATGAAAGTGAAACTAAGCCCACAGTTATTAATATGTAATAGAACTAATTATTTATGCCCCAATTCAATTTTTATACAAATCTTATTATTTACTGTATCAGTATGATCAAAAGCATGTGAATATACTAATATGAAAGAAAATAAAGAGAGAGAGCAGAGAAAAAAAAAGAGAGTAGAAAATTAAAAGAGAGTAAGAGAAAAGATAAAACAATGAAAAAGGAAGCTATAAAAAGTATCTACAGTGGAATATTACTTGCTGTTTATATTAATAAAGATGAATATGAAACATATTATTTACTACTATTTAGTTCTAATTATTATTAATTAAAGCATGACAAATTATTTGTAAACAAGTATAAGCAATATAATCAAGGAAGTATAATTAGCAATAGCATTTAAACAACATATATACTTTTTTACAAGGAATAAATAAGTTATTATTCCATTTATCATATTTTCATTACACTTCTCTCTCTGCCCTCCCCCACCCCTTACCCAATGCTTAATCTAAATAGAGTGTCATTATTTAAAATAAAAGAAAAGAAGGAAAAGAAAAAAAATGTATCAAGTTATTAACCTTGGTTCTCTTTGTCAGAAAGAGAAACATATTGAATGATAGCTTGTTATTAGTTCCTCAGATATTTTGACTGATTATGAAACAAAAACAGTTCTTTGTACACAGAAAATAACTTTGATTAAATCTTTTTCAGAATATTTGTGGCTTTCTGAAAATGCAGTAACTATATTTAAAAAGATTAATAGAGAAGAAAAAAAGAGAGAGAGAAAAAAAAAGAAAAAACATAGAACAAGTCATTTGTTTTTTAGTCTCTTTTTCTTCTCAGAAGTCTTCCATGAAGTTTCTGTTGCCAACCTCTTTAATGAAGGACTAGCCCATTCCATTTCCTCTATTTTATCCAAAATCTTATTTTTTTTTTTTGATAAACAGCAATGCAGAGTCTAAGTCCTCAAAAATTTTAGGACCATCAGGAAGGAAGATTTTTAGCTTGGCAGGAAACAGAAGGTAGGTTTTAAACTGTGCTTTCTTAAGCTCCCTTATTAATGGCAGAAAAACTTTTCTTTTAGTTATTACCAAGGAAGAATAGTCATTGTCAAAATGCACAGTTGCCTCATTAATTTTAACAGGAGCTTTAGCCCAAGCAGATTTAAGTACCATCTCTTTATCAAAAGATGATAGAAATCTAACTATAACTGATCTAGGATACTTTTTGTTACAGTTAGTATTAGCTATAGATCTATGGGCTCTTTCGATACCAAAAGAAAATGCTTCTGGCAAGTCTAAAGTTTTAGGGAGCCATGTAGTTAAAAAAGAAGTAATATTATTACCTTCAATATTTTCTGGCAGTCCAAAAATCCTAATGTTATTGCGCCTAGATCTATTTTCCAGGTCATCAAGCTTTGTTTGTAGATGTGTATTTTGTTTCAGCAAAAACTCAATGTTGATTTCCTCTTCTTGGATTCTATTCTCCATGTCATTTACAGTCTCTTCTATGCCTATAATCTGGGTCTTCTGTTGTTGCAAGTCTATATGTAACAAGTCTATTTGTTTTGTAGTTTTTTCTATGAAGGTATCGATTTTAGTATCCCGTTTATCCATCTTAGCAGTAAGTTGCTGGATTGTAGATATCAGAGACTGAAGTTCTTTCTTGATGCTGGAATCTTGAGAATTTGTCTTACTGGAACTCATTTCAAACAGAGAAACTGACAGGGAAATTTCCAAGGTGATTTCTGACAGGAATATTTTTAAAATTTTCTTTCTTTTTTTAGATATTATTCAAGAAATAGATAAACCAAACTTATTTAGAAAGAAAATTACTTCATAAATTAATTTTTAAAGTAATTATTTCCTGTCAGTGCAGTGAAATTGGTGGAGCTGAAGAAATCTGCTGCTATCCTGTGTTCATCCGTGGCCACGCCCACTATTTATTATTCTTGGTAGGCATAATACTGTCTTTTCTCTAAGTACTGCTAGATTAGCCACCATCTAACCAAAGCCGGATTATGGTCAAATGGGGACCTAGGCAGGGTAATGGATCATGGCCACCCCATACACAGCACCCCCCAGCCATTCCATTGTCCTGTTAACTTGGCTATTTCTCCCCAGTTACCATAAACACTGTTCAAACTTCTCAAAATGAATACTGTTTTCTGCTTTACTTCTACAATGATTATTTGGATTTAATTTAAAACTTTATTTCAAATTTTATAGCACAAACACCAATAGACATCTGCTAAATAAAGCAATATAGTCTCACAATGTAAACAAACTTAGCATTAAAACCTCAAATACATCTGCCCAGTGGCAAATAAAGTTTACCTTTGGGCAGTTTTCAAATTACGGGCCCCTTGCACAAATTTTAGGACCATGCATACGTGCATATGTTCTTTGGTTCACCTTCCTGATTGTATTACGTTATATTCCCTGTGTAATGCAGCACTTGTCAGAACATGTTTTAAATGTGTACTTTTGAATATTTTTCCAGTAAGCAATGAAACAAAATGTATGAACCAATAATGACAAAACTGCTCAATTCAGAACATTTCAACTATAAAGGTCTACTCAAACTTCTGTCATTACAATCCACCAATATCAGTCGATATGCATAATTTCTGCAATGGTCTTTTGGCTTTTCTTGATTAGGGGTCACCACAGCAGATCACCGGTCCACAAATTGATTGGCAGTGGAGTTTCTACAGTGTTGAGTTGCCAGCTTGGCACCCAACCTTCACTAAAGGCACACACACGCACACACACCTACCTGCATGTCTTTAAAACTCACTCAACCACAGGTTGGACATGCAGACTCCATACAAAAGGTGCTCCAGCCAAGGATCAAACCAGAGAGCCTCTTGCTGTGAGGTGATAATGCTAACCACTGCACCACCATAGCCTTGTGTAATCTCTGCAGAAGTAAAAGTCATCTGAATAATTCCATGTTAAAGAGAGCTGTAATTATTGAAGAGGTTGCTGCTAGAAAATATCTTTATATTTCAGTGTTTCATTAGACAAATTCAGTGCTGCCCTTGAAGAATAAATTGCCTATGTTACATTAAAAATGGTAAGCTGGTAATATTGCAATAGGGAATGGATGACAAGCTGACAACAGGTTCATAGTTACTAGGCATCTCATCCAAAGGAAGACATACTTAGGACTGCAGCATCCCACCCCCTTAAAGTACAACATAGAATCAGAAATCCATCTACATGCTTGGGAATAGAACCCACAGCTTTCCACATCAAAAGTAAGTATGCTACCTGTTGTGCTACTAAAAATGCTTTGAAATCTTTTGTCACAACAGCAATAAAATTTGCTAAACAAAACAATTGCATATTGTAAACAGACTTAGCATGAGCAGCAGTAAACGTCTCTTCCCTTGAAGCTCACAATTCCTTGAAAATGCACTTGAAACTCAATTCCTTGTAAATGTACTTTATACTCAACTCTTTGAAAATGCATTTGAAACGCAACTCCTTGGAAATGCACCGGAAGCTTAACTCCTTTAAACTCAATTTTTTTAACAGCTTGGTGGTTGGGGTAGAGGATTCAGGGTCTTGTTTCCTGCGACTAAGGTACGGGGTTTGAGCCTGAGCAAATTAACTAAACACCTGCTATCCCTAAGTGGGGCATTAAACACACACACACACATATGAATCTGTCAGGAAGCAGCAGCACAAGAATTGTAGGAATGAAACCTTACTTGGTGTAAAATAATCTCTCCAATAGTGAATTAATTGTGTGGAAGTTATTTAAATTCTATGCATGTGGAAAGGTGGAACAGGAGGTCTGTGTGACAATACATGCACAGAACTAACAGGTGTGTGTGACTGGATGCAGAAAGCATTCTTAAAGAAGAATGCTCTTAAAAACAAAACACATATTTTTTTAAATTAAAAAGTGAATGTGAAAGTCCCTCAGTGAGTGGGCCCCCTCCCAACCAGTGGACCCTAGGCAACTGCCTTGGTCACCTAGTGTTGGGTCAGCTCTGCAGCTAACCTAACTTCAGAGCATCATCTTAAATATTTTATCCATAAACCTTCAGGGTCTTTTACAGTAGTTTCCCTTCAACCTCTGAGTACTACAACTAGCCCTTGTCCTCCACTCTCTGCCAACATGGCTCGACAGTCTCCCTTATCCCATCTGTCACCTCTATGATTGGACTAAGTGTTCTAAGTCAGTGTAGCAACTGCTTTATGCTTACTGCCTGTTCACTTCTTCTACCAATTAATAAGTACAATGTGCAAGAGACATTAAGAAACATGGAAGCAAATCTCTTGGATCAGTCCGTCATCAGTAAGCATAATACATCCATTATGCCACATCAGTCTCAATAAATCACTTAGCCTATAAGTTATGCTGAGGCTATAAAGAAAAAATGCACTACCAACCAAAACCTCTTAGAACACATTCTATAAGATCTCAGCCTTCAGCACAACAGGCAACACCTACTCCTTCTCCACTCCCACATACTACATCTCCACAGAGATCACCACAGAGTTACCAGCAAAGCAGGCCTAAGCCTATAAGGCCCACTAAGTCAGCTGCCACAGAGGGAAATTTCTTAGCCATAGGTGAATATAAAGTTAGACACACAAACTCCACACTGGACAAGAACATTGTGGTTGTAAACTGCTTTTCCAGTGCCAAAATCCATGATGTCACAAAGATTTAAAGGTCCCTTAAACCAGACATTTAAGACTAAAACCTGGTTGTAAATCTTGTGTGGGAATGAAAAGTGACTCCCAGGAGGACATGAAGTAAGACATGATGGAACTTAAAATGTATGTGATAGACACAGGAAAGACACTGGTCTTGAGTAGTATCTTCCCTTCAACAAAAATGATGCCTAGATACAAAAACAAGATAATTGGCTTTAACAATTGGCTAAGTGGTTGCTGTCATTCTAAAGGAATCTGGTATGCATTGATTTGGGATAAAATCATAGCTGGACCAGCCCTTCCCTCCAGCCATTCCAGTGTTCCCTTAGTTTGACTGTGTCTGCCTAATTATCATAAACACTGTTCAAATCTGTCAACATGCATACTCTTTTCTTTTTTACTTTTTCAATGATTACAGACATATAGATTTAATTTAAAACTTTTATTTCAATTTTTAGAGCAGAAATACTAATGACCATTTGTTAAACAAAGCAAAATAGTCTAACACTGAAAACAGACTTAGCATGAGTAATAGTAAATAAAGTCACATTCATTGAAAATACATCTGTCCAGTGTGAATTAAATATTTCTTGGGCCCTGGACTGTTTTTTTTCAAACCACAGCCCCCTTGCACACATTTTAAAGACCATGCATAAATGCATGTGTTCTTTGATTCACCTTCCTGATTGTTTTAAATTATAATTCTTGTTTAACAAAGAACATTTGTTTTAAATAGTGTGTTTTAAATTCTTCCAGTAAGCAGTGAAACAAAATATATGAACCAATAATGACAAAAAGTACCAATTTCAGAGCATTTCAACTACAAAGATTTCTCAAACTGTTGTCATTATACTCTACCTGTTGGGTCGATCATTGTTATCCACAGACATCCTTCAAACCCAGCAATTATAATTATATTGACTGCATCCTTCTCAGATGTCTGTGTGTCAAAAAAAATTAATAATGACCAACATCACATATTTCATTTTTTTCACGCACTCATGCACACAGTAGCAAAAGTATTCTAACTAAATCCACATACATGCACACTAGTCCTGCAAAGCCCAATTAAATATATATTTTTAAATGACCAGATGATCAGAGCATAAGGCACTTTCCTCCACAGAGAACCCCCACCAGTTATATTCACTTTGATGGACTGTGTGCACCCATTATTGTTATGAAATAACAAAGTTACATGTTCTTTATTGGTAGCTTTTGATGAACTACATGAATTGTATAAAGATTACTATCATCATAACTTAATATCCAGCTATGTGTAGCACAGTTTAAAAAGAAAAGTATTAATGACAGCATAAGAAATATTAACCATTTGATAACATATACTAAGTCAATATGCACAATCACTGAAGAAGTAAAATTCATCTAAGTAATTCCAAATTAAAGAGAATTACTAATGCAGAGGTCACTGCTGGCAAACCTTGCATATCATTGCTTCATCTACAAATGTAGTGCCTGCTGCCCTTAAAAATTAAATTGCCTATGTTGCATTAAAAATTGATATGGTAGTGTTAATACCATAACAGTTCCTTAACTAAATCAGCTATGCAATAGAGAATAGCTGGCGTACAGCAACAACAGGTTCATAGTTATTAGGTGTGTAGTCCTGAACACCTTTAAGGAGCCCAACCTAAATTTCCAATTGCTCCAAAGTACTGTCTGGTTAAGTGACTTGCTTAGTGTAACACATGAGGTAAATGAAGATGGAAAGATTCAAACCCTGCACCCTTGTCACATAAAGCAGCTTATTAATAAGTTAGAGCTTTAGTATTCTGTACTAATTGCCAGAGCAATAGTTTTTAATTAAAGTAGAAATCCTATACAATATATACAACCCGATCTTATAGAGTAGACTGTATCACAGTGCTATGTAACAATGAATACATGATGGATACTGAAGATAAGATGGTTCTGATCATCACTCCAAATAATGCGGACTATATAACCTGACACATGTCAACACCTTTGCAGTTGATGGAGGCTGTAAAGAAGGTATTGCAAAATACATTACTAAAATGCAGCATGTTTAGATTACCAAAATACAACACATTTAGACTATATTGTACAATCCAGGCCTTTTAATAAATTAATTCATTCTTTAGTGCAACAAATAAATAATTAAAGAAAATGCAAATGCTGCATCATATTTTGTTCAAAAAACCCATAAGTCATACAGAAATCAGAAATATTACTATGTACAACATACTGTTTTTTTGGGGGGGGAGGGGTTACATGTTTACGTGATGCCAGAAATAAAGGGAGCAAAGCGCCAATTTTAAAAGGAGACATCAATCAGAAGATCATGCCTACATTTAATTTTTGACCTTCCAATGTCTTCTCTGTCATCAGGAATAGCTTTTCTGGGGGTATGGGCAGCATGCTGACAGGTTAACAGCAGTTCATTCCTGCTCTGCTATTGTTATATTTCTCTGACAAGAAATTTAAAGATAAAATTATATGACCAAACCTTTAGTTAAAGTTTCTGATTATTCTAAAACTTATTAAGATAATATAAAGAAAAATGATAGTCCTACATTTTTTTGTAAAATTTACTTCTAGAAGTTATTTTGCTTTCAACCCTGAGATGAGTCATCTTAAATCTGGTATGCTTGATTCTTCATTTAAAAAAGAACTGCAGGCTGTTATTAGTAATATTCAGGATTTGTTGGTGAAGATGGATAGAATGGATTCAAAACTGGAAGGTTTTAAAGAAAAGTGCGCTAAACAAATGGACCAAATACAAGCAGCTCTACAACAGCAAAATGTACACATTTCAGTTATGTAAGAATCACTGAATGATAAAGAAGTGAGATTTTTGGAAGATGAGCACAATATAGATTTTCTGTTAAAACAAACTACATCTCTTCTCAATAAATTGATGATATAGAAAATAGGTCATGGAGAAATAATATTAGAATATTTAGTCTCCCTGAAAAAATAGAGGGGAACAATGTGACAAATTACTCAACATATTGGTTACCTAAAATTCTGGATTTGCCTGAGGCAATGTCTTTTGGCATTGAGAGAGCACATTGGTCTCTATCTTATGCATCATTACTGAAGAATAAATTAGCTTAAAGATCCAAAATTGTCAGATTTTTCTCATATGATAAAAAAACTACTTCTTAAAACAGCTTCGGCTAAGTCTCCTATCAAAATGTGATGATAAGATTATTAATTTTGACAATGACTACTCCACTACAGTTCTTGCTGAAAGGAAATGTTTTCTTCCCATAATTAGATACTTAAAACAAAAACAAGTAAAAGTTCATTTGTTATACCCAACAAGATCGAAGATTTTTCATTTGGAAGAAACAAAGATTTTTAAAGATTTAGATGATGCTGTTTCCTTAAAAAAAAACAAACAAAAAAAACCAATAACATCCTTGATAAAAGTGAAGACATGGATTTGTTACGTTCCCACACTGTGGAAAGTATCACATATAATTCCCCTCCAGAAAGGCAGACCCTCCACAAAACTAACCAATTACCGCCCCATAGCTATTCTCTCTCCACTCTCCAAAATACTAGAGAGATGCATACACTCTCAGGTCTCAGACTACCTCCTTACTAACAACCTCCTTTCCAGTACTCAGCATGGTTTCTGACCAAACCATAGCACCACCACTGCCTTACTCTCCTTTACTAACACTATCCTTCAGCATAAATACAATGGCTATCTCTCCTCTGCTACTTTCCTAAACTTATCTAAAGCATTTGACATGGTCCCACACAAACAACTTATCTCTGTCCTCAATAACCTATCCTTCTCTCAATCAGTCACCAACTGGTTTCTGAGTTACCTGTCTGACTGCCAACAATCCGTTGCATGGCAGAATGACATATCTCCCCAACTACCTGTCTCCATAGGGGTTCCACAAGGATCCATCCTTGGACCCCTACTCTTCACTGTTTACACTAATAATCAAGCCTCTGCCACCAAACATGGCACACTCATACAATACGCAGATGACTCAACCATCATCTGCTCAGCCCAGTCCCTACCCAAACTGCAAAAAGTCACACAGGAAGCCTTTTCCTCTGTTGAAACTTGGTTATCCGATGCCCAATTAATACTCAACCCAAACAAAACTAAACTACTCATCTTCCAACCCACCAAACATACTCAAAACAACTCTCACTTTAACATCATAGAAAAAGACAACACCACTATATACCCAACTGAACACAACAAATTGCTAGAAGTGGAAATAGACAATAAACTAAAATTTGACATTCACATATCCATGACCATAAAAAAAGTCCACAAAAAACTAGGAGCGTTATACAGAAATAAGCAACGTCTCACCAAAGCAGCAAAGATTTCAATAGCAAATTCCCACCTTATTTCCACCCTACTTTATGCCTCTCTAATATAAACCAACCTAAGGCAATGTGATCTAAACAAGCTAGAAACCTGCTACAACAAAATTGCCAAATTCGCCACAGAGGCATCCTACCGTAGTCACCACTGTCTCTCACTTGCTGAACTGGGCTGGCTTGAACTCCCTCACCTCCTTCAGTGGTATCAACTCTCACTCGCCCACAAACTAGTAAACCATCCACTAAATGTCCCATCCCTCCAGAATCTACTCCAACCATATTGTACCACCAGACCACTAAGATCCAGCAACAAAAATCACTTGCAGATCACTAAAGCCAATAACTCTGCTGGTGAAGCACTATTCTCTTGCACCATAGCCAAGTTATGGAACTCCCTTCCACCAACAATTACCACCGTACCATCATGCACCCACTTCAAAACTTTACTAAAAGCGCACCTAAAAACATGTTGGCTATGCCCTTGCAACTCCCACTCTAATATCACCCACCCCATCCAACCACTACCTTTCTTTCCACTCCACTAACTACCTTGATTATAGCAAGCTCAGATGCTCATGAGCCTAGTACTTATTATACAGCAGGAACTTCTTATTGTAACATTTGTTAATGTCTGTTATGTACTTCACAGATAAAGATTCTAGTTGTCTACTGATGTACTATGTTCTTCATCTGTAAATATGTGTAAGTAATTGCTATATGAATTGTTAATCGCTATGTAATCTAATGTAACTTCTGTCTGTTTATTTTAACTGTGGAGCTTTTCTCCCCAGGCCTCTGCTGGAAATGGACCTACGTCCAGTCGTACACTCCTGGTCAACAAATGTAAATAAATAAAAAATAAAATAAATACAATTGTCTTGAGCTTCCCTTAAAAGACAGGCTGAGATCTGGGTGAAAGCTAAATAAAAGGAAGAAGAAAATGAAGGGCAAATTACTTTATTTATTTTTTGTGTTTATATATATATATATATATATATATATATATATATATATATATAAACATTTTATATATTTATATATATATATATATATATATATATATATATATATCTATATATATATATATATATATATATATATATATATATATATATATGTGTGTGTGTATAAACATTTTTTTTTTAGATTTACAGCTTCTTCTGCACATATTTCTCTCTACACATAATTGTACATAATGCTAACTTCAAGAATGCAGGGGGGAACTCCGATCTTCATGAGTTAGGGTAAGTCAATATTAATATTATTTTTTTGTTTTATGAGCTTATTTGGCTATTTTATATTTCATGTTTCATATTTGGATTGCTGCCAGATATAGATGAGCTTATTAATTTTAAAAAAGTCTAATTTACTTATTAACCTGGCATCAGTTCAGGTAGTGGTATTTAGTTTCTTTATAGGACATAGTGATTGCTTGCTTATTCGAGGGTCTGTGTTTCTCCCTTGTATTGTTTATCTTTAGTTATTACTAACTTTTATTTTCTACTGTTTATAAAAGTTTCCTTAAACAATAATATTTTTTTCTTTATAATTCATAGAGAATATGCTTATCATTACTGTTGTCACCTAGGTGAGGTTTGTTGTATATGGTAGTTGCATTCTGGAGTGGCAATGTTCAGTGTGAGGATTGTGTCCATGTTTCATTTCATTTGTTTTTTTGTTTTATTACAGCAGTGTATGGTTGGTAAGGTATGGGTGGTTTTACTTTAAATGATTTGTTTGGTGATGTGAGCGATGGTTTGTCTTGTTGGGTCTGGCATGGGTTGTGCTGTTTGGTCTGATGAGTGAGCCTCCTGTTGTCATGGCTTTGCATTTTTTTTCTTTCTTTACATTGGATAGAGGTTTGGAGGTGAATTAGTATTCATAGGTTCATAGGTTCATAGATTAGTACTAAGCTAACAGCCCTTGTGAGCCATTTTAAGCCTAGCCAATTATCCCTTGTGAGACTCAAACCCTGCACCCTGTGTTTGTAAGGCAAACACCTTAACCATTAGGCCACTCTCCCTTTTGTGCAAGATTTGTGGTTGTGATTTGTAGGCCTTTTGTCATTTTGAATGGGTTTTTTGTTGTGATTGGCATCAGCTTTTGGGTGAATGTTGTGGAATTGGTGGGTCTTTGATTTATTGTGATGTCAGGTGCGGTGGAGTTTGACAGGTGCTGTTGGTCTATTAAAGAAGCTTTAATATTTCAGTAATTTGTACATTTTTGCTTTCCCGCTGAGCTCTCAAGGGTATTATTGGGTATCTGCAAAGGAAAGAGGGCAGGTGTCATGGTTTTGTGTTCACACTGATGCCATAGAGCCACTGGGCATTACTGGGTTGATGGTCTCCTAGTGATAAATTTGATTTGGATTAGGAATATTGATATAAAGCAATAGAAGATTTTATGTTTGATAAATGGATGTAATATTACAATCTGGAGGTGGATGTTTTGAAATGTTCCTGGTATGATCTTTGTGTCAGTTTTGATAGAATCATATACTGTGATTAACAATATTTATAGTGGGGCTGTGTGGATATCTTATTATTACTAACCTACACCATGATTTAGATTCAGTAATCTAAGAATGTATTTATAATGATTAACACATTTGTGGTCATGGTGTACATTAGATGATGCCATCTTTAGTTTAATATAGGATAAACTTATAAGCTTTGAATATGATTAATGTACTGTGACACTAAAATAAGAGAGACAGTAATGTTGAAAAGTTATAAATGTTTTGAAATGTAATTAAGAATTAGAAATGTTGGAATATACCTTTATTATACTACTATATTTTCTCTTATTATACTGTGTGGTGGTGCTGCGGTAGCGTTGTCACCTCACAGTTAGATGTTGCCCATTCGATTCTCAGTTAGACAGTCTTCTGTGTGGTGACATGCATGACTGGGCGTTCCTTCGTTAAAGGTTGTGCGTTAGGCCCGGCAAGCCAGCACGTAAAAATCTACTGCCAATCATTAGCGGACCGGAGTTCCGCTGTGGCGACCCCTAACTGGGAAAAGCCGAAAGACACAAACAAATACTGTGAGACCCTTCTAGTAATACATTTGTTTTTTTTATGAGCTGACATTCAAGTATTGCAATAATTTGGATTCTGTAGTTCTTGCATAACACACTTACAACTTTAGAGACACAAGTGTTATTTTCCAAAACAGCTATATCAGTTGTATGGGTTTTTAATGTTTTCTTGGATTGTTTGCCTAATATGTTACTTACATTTGACTGAAGCAAACAAGTTTGTCAACTTATGACTCTAAAAAATCATATTTGGGTTGTTATAATATTTGATTATCTTTTTTGTACTTTTTTTCTTTTCTCTTATCCAATTTATAATCCTTTACTGATATTTAGTACCATTTAAGGGTTTAGATAGCAGAAAGGAGGTGCTTTTTTATTCTGTTGGATGGGTGGCATTGTTTGTCCAGCTTTGCTGTCCAAACAAGGAGCTTTAGTATCCAGGAGGTGTGAGTATGTTTTTTTAGTTTTATGCTTTCTATTGATGAAACCTATACTTTTTATAGGGTGTCTTTTATTACTATTTCATTCCATAATATGAATATTCAATACTTTAAATTATATGCAATGCTAATTTTACAGATTTTTACTGAACAATTGATTCCAAAATATAGTTCTTGTGTGGAAGTTATGTTCTGTTATTTTCATATCTACATGGCATATTGCCTATGCTTTACATAAAATGCATTTCTTTGAATATTAATGGATTAA
Organism: Protopterus annectens; assembly: GCF_019279795.1. NCBI lineage: Eukaryota > Metazoa > Chordata > Ceratodontiformes > Protopteridae > Protopterus > Protopterus annectens. The sequence goes on from NC_056726.1 coordinate 1,877,148,482, forward strand.
ATGATGGATGCAAAAGAAGGAAGGTAAACAAATCTCTAAAACTGTTTAATGGTCAGATTGTTTGTCATCAAGAGACACATTTATTACAGAATGACTTAGACAGGATTAATACAAAATCATATACAGTTTTATAACCAGAAAAAAGAGGTGTAGTTATTTTGTGGAGAAATACTTTATCTATGCCAAAAATGATCAACTCTTATAATGATGACAAGGGTTTATTTTGTTTGATAGCATTGGAAATATATGGGAAAATATATACTTTATTAATTTATATTGGACACCAGGGATAGGGATCAAAACTGTTGAGTTTGATTTGTTTGTCCAAAATGCAAAGAGTAGTATTATTTTAGCAGGGGATTTTAATTTCATCTTAAAAGAAGATGACACTGATATTAACAAAAAAGGAAAATAACAGCTCTGGCTAAAAAAAAACTTTTAAAATTCATGGACCTAATGCATATCAAAGATATACAAGAATTCTATGTTCCCGGTTCTCTTCTGTATATGCATTTTTCTCATAGATATGGTTCACAGGCCAGGATAGACATAGACTTACATGACTTAATAAGTATGCTAGATAAGGTAAACATTGTTTCCTGTCCTCTTTCTGACCATAACACTATAACATTTGATTTTTTCCTTAAAAGAAATACTAACACTTATTTAAAATGTATTCTTACCTGTATAACTAATTTAAAAGATTTTAAGGATTTTTTTATAAAGGAAGTACATTTTTATTTAGAAATCAATCATTCTAACAATATTTCTGAAATTTATATTTGGGATGCCTTAAAAGCATACCTATATGGTAAAATTATAACTTGATACTCACTCAAAAAACAACAATGGGATAAAGAATTAAATGATCTTCAAAACAAAATTGATAGCCTTAAATTAGATAGTAAAAAAATAAATAAATAAAAATCAGACTAATGAGATCAGAAAATTGAATGATAAATACTTGGAAATATTAAATCATAACACTATGATTAATCTGGAAATAATTAAGTTAACTATTTTTTCTGTTAATCCTAAGTCAGTTCATAAGTTGGCTAATAGAAACAAGATAATAAGTAAATCCAATCAGATCAGAGAAGTTTTCTCTTTGACAAAAAAGAAAAGGATTACTGATTTGGAAGATATCATGGCTGAATTTAATCCCTATTTTAACACAATAAATAATGATAGTTTAGTTTTGGACTCTCAGGTGGAAATTAAGAAATTCCTAAAAAAGCAATGTTAAAAATAAATTAACTGATGAACGATTAGAGCTTTGGATAAACTCATCTCTCTTTCTGAATTAAAGGCCCAAATTACTAGATTGAAACCTAATAAGGCACCCGGTAATGATGGTATTATCCCAGAACTTTATAAATTAATGCAAAATAATCTCTTAACCTTGTTTCTTAAAATCTTTAACTTAACCAAAGATTTAAAATATGTTCCCCCTTCTTATAGGCTCATGGGTTAGTAAATATACTCTTATATCCCCTAGATATACTATTATATCCCCTATTTTGAAACAAGATAAAGATCCAACTAAATGTTCCTCCTACAGACCAATGTCCTTGCTAAAATAGATTACAAACTATTTATGCCTATACATGCTACTAGACTAAAACAATTTCTTCCGATGCTTATCAGTGATTATCAAACTGGCTTTATTCTTAATAGGAATTCATATGATAATATTAAAATAATTTTAACTTTAATAATTGATTTTGTGAAATGTTAACACTGGTAAGTTTAGATATTGACAGAGCCTTTGATTCAGTAAACTGGGATTATCTTTCTTTGGTGTTAAAAGAAAATAATTTTTATGATAATTTTATTCATCTTATTGAATTTCTGTATGAAGACTCTTATGCATATTTTAAAATAGGCTAATTTACCTCAACATCAATCAAGATATTAAAAGGTTCTAAACAAAGTTGTCCCATTTCTCCTTTACTTTTTACATTGGTTATTGAATCTTTTGCAAATATGGTTAGATTCTCCTTGCATATTAAGCAATTTCAATTAAGTAATAATTTAGCTTCCAAAGTTAAATTATTTGCAGACAATATCCTATTGAATCTAAAGGATTGTAATCATTCACTATCTGCTCTCTTCAAATCTATGGTATTCTTTCAAAGTAAATCAGGACTCAACTTTAATGAAAATAAAAGAACATTTTTACCAATAAATTATAATTCTAATGTCATTGACAGTTGACTAAATAAATATATAGTCCAGGATAGGAATTTAAATTATCTGGGTATTACTGTCACAGATAATATTGATAAAATAGTTTCTTTCAATTATAAGAAAAGTATAACTTCCATAAAACTCCTTATAAATAAATGGAGCAATCATTTTTTTTCACAATGTATGAGAGACTATTCTTGATAAAAATGATTATCTTGCCAAAGATCTTATATTATATTCAATCTTTATCCACCCCCTAAAAGTTACATAAAAGAGTTTAATTCTCTAATTTTGAAGTTTTTGTGGCATCCCAACAAACCTAGAATAGCATTAAGTCATCATATGAGAGACTGGTCATTGGGGGTATTGGTTTACCTGACTTGGAGTTGTACTCTGTGTCTTCTACTTTTAAAACAATTGCTCTTTGGGCTAATAACTGTTATACAGCCAAATGGAAAGAATTCCAGAATAATATTTGTGCTCAAAGTATTTCTTCAGTTTCCTTTAATTATAATCTTTTTTTAAATAAGTCTTTGTGTTAGGTTTTAAAAACAAATTTCTTTAATAATTCTAATCTAACTATTAACCCTTCATATAATAATGAATACTATAAGAAATTTTGCATATAGAATCCCGAGGTACACCACTTTTTTTTTTCTCATTTTCCCTATTGCTTTTACACAAAATAATATCACCACATTGAATTTACAGATTATGAACTCCTTTAAAGAGAATACATTATTATACTGGTTTCAGTTAATGGATAGAGAGAGAGACACTGGGGTCTTCCCAATATATATTTAATGCATTTAATCTGAATAGAGATACATGGCTACATGTTCAAAACTGTAGGCAATATATGGAAGGAAGACTCAGTGGTATGCAACCAAAAATAAGGGGTTCTATTCCTAAACTAATTGATCTATTATCTCTTTTGATATATCAGAAAACAAATGAGAAAGGATTTCTCATATTTTTCTCATATTTATAGAATCATTAGAACTGAATTGGAATATATTAAATTAAACTAATGGTCCTATTTTAAACTTATAAATGATGATTCTCCATGTGAGAATGATAGAAAGCTTATTTTATCATCTTCTAAGCAAACTTCTGGTGCACATAAGTGGAGAATATTTTACTGGAAATATATTTATAGATCCTTTTTTACTCCATATAGGTTTGAGTTTATATCTAAAACTAGAACAGTCTCTGTTAGAGATGTAAATTGGACCTTAAAGCTGATTGGCAACATATGTTTTTTGAGTGTGCCAGATATGAGCCTTTATGGGATGAGATGAATATTTTTTTACAGTCTTTCTTTTCAGATAACTTTTCTTTAATTTAATCATTATTTTTATTTAATTCCTCTGTTCCTAGATGTGTTAAGAAACCGAGATATCCAATTTTATGGAGTATTTTATCAGTTGCCAGAAAAGTCATAACAAGGAAGTGGAAAAATGCATTATCTCCCTCTTTTAGTGAATTTTCTAATATTATGAATTAAGTATGTCACCTGGAATTGCTGACTATTAAATGAAGGACTTATAAAATCACATTTACATACAACTTGGAATTGTTGACTAAATTAAGGACTTATAAAAGCACAGCTACATACAAGTTTTGGACGAAGGTAAAGAAACTGTTAAACAAAATAGTAGTTGAATTGTTTAATACTGGAAATTCTTTGTAGTTACTTATATTCTAGACATCTTTTGTAAATAGTTACCTGGCTTTTGATCTTGGTTTTGTTTTTTGGTTTATCCATGTTATTTATTTCTCTCATAATGTAATGTTATAATTTGTTCAGTAATTTAAATTAATAAAAATAATTGGGAAAAAAAGAATAGCTTTTCTATCTGACATCACTCAGTGCAGGTCTGACCTACTTGAATGGCTAATAATGCTGCATTATTGCAGCAACTCTTCCAGAGTCACAACCATATTGTGGACAAATGACGTCATATGCAGGGTAATAAATCAGGACCCCACCAGCTATACCAATATCCCATTACTTGGCTGCATGTCCATGGTTGCCATAAATACTGTTCAAACCTGTCAGTGTACATACTAATGATTTTACTTTTTCAATATCACAGAGATTTGGCTTTCATTTAAAACTTATATTTCAAATTTTACAGAAAAAACACTGTCAGCCATTTTTGAAACAAAACAAAACACTGTTACATTGAAAACAGACTTGGCATGAACAAACTGTAAACTTCTCTTCCCTTTAGTGAAAATGCATTTGTTAACCCAATAAAATAAAAGAGATTTGCTGAAATTTCTGCTTAAATATCATATAGTGAAGTACTAATTAACACCTAAGTGAAGGATGCAGGAATCCAAAAGACAAATGTGTAAAGCATTTGCTAACAGCCCATGAGTACTTTCTGTTGAAGTAAGATGCTAAACAAAATGCTGTATGCCAAACATTGTACATTTCACCCCCGTGTGCTTGCAAAAAATAAACTAAATTAAAAATGTACTCCTTGCTTAAATACTAACATTAAACTTCTAGACTTAATGCTGTCCAGTTTATTCCCAGCTAAATAATAAGCATACTGTCACTGTTCAATGGAACAAAGAAGCCAAGATCACATCCAAAGAACAAGGCTCAGATGATGATGCTTCTGTTTACTACAATCAATGTCCTTTCATTACACCATAACTTTCCAGCCCTAACTGGGACATTTTACACACACACAAACACACATGCACGCACACATGCACCCACGCAGACACACAAAACTGTCCTGCTGCCTTAAAATGTTTTTGCTCTGCATTAAAAGTGATGTCACATCTCCCCATTACAGTATTGTAAAATAAATAAAACAGCAATGCTGTTAGGCATCTTTGGATTGATTCTCACATTACTACAGTAAAATAAAGAAAAAAATAAACAGAGCTTTGTTCTTTTGTCATTGCTAAATAGCAGCAATGCTTCACCCTGCTGTTTTTCCTTGAGTTTTACCAAATCACTACAGTTCATGGAAACGTTCAATGGCTCTGCATCATACAGTTCTCATTATCACTCCAAATAATGCAGAGATATATAGCTTGTACCCAAGCATGTGTCTCCTCACCCCTTGCTAGTTCTGACCACAAACCAGCTACCTTCTCTGTCAGACCTAATGGTCTCACCATACCACCAAAAGAAACTATTTTATCGACTTCTCCAGAGCAACCTTACTTCAACCTGTAGAAGGCCTTCACAAAGGTCTCTACAAACCCTGTCAAGTGGACCCATCTGAGGGGTCTAATGCATTCACCTCCATTTCTTACCAGCATATAAATAGCTGCATAGAAACGTCTGTACCCATACACCCTAAATATCATGACAAATTCAGAAGTAAACCTCTCTGGTGGAACTCCATTATTAATAATTGTATAATAAAATAAGGAAAATAATGAAAAGTTGTGAGAAATCCCTTCTCCCTTATTTCAACACCACATTAGAACAGGTCTACTTCGACCCACAGAAATTACACTTCTCCAAAATGTAATTTCGCGACCCCATTTTCCCGAAAATGCATTTATCCAAAAAGGCAGTTTTGTGAAAAACTGAGTCAATGAAAAGCAAATAAAAAAAACATGGCAACACTAAACACATTTATGCAGGGGGTGAAGCCCCCCCTGCACTCCCCATGTGGACCCCCACTACTTATATACTCTAACTCTGAGATCACACTGTAGCAGGGAAAAAGGAATATTCCCTTATCCCCACTGTGCCGCAATCTAGAACAACAACCTTGGTTGCTTTTTGTTGACTCGTTTTTTTGCAAAAGTACATTTTTGGATAAATGCACTTACGGAAAAACAGGGAGAAGTAAATTACGTTTCGGAGAAACGCAATTTCGGTGGGTCGAGGCTGACCCATTGGAATATGCCAGGAAAGAATCTAAGAGCACTATTAGAAGAATATAAAGCAGAGTACAAACTTAAGTTTGCAACATATATGAAAGAAAACTACAAATCTTTCTTCATTTGTGTAAGGAAATTAAGGAATAATGTTTACCAATGCACATAACTCAAATATAATGCCACATGTTGAGGTCCCAAGGATATAGCTCATATATTAGCAAACAAATTTAGTGCTAACTACACCTCCTACCTACATTGTTGCACTCACCATCTCTGAAAATGTAATTTTGTCTGTAACAAGTCTTGGTATCCCTGTCAAAGTCTAAAAATAATGTTCTGTGGGACCAGGTAACATACCAGGCTGCATTCACATTAATGTTAAGTCTGCACTATCCAAGCCTGTACTTAAACTGTTAAAGTTCAACCTATCCATAGGGTTTGTCTCTGATGCACGAAGAGCAGCCACCATGGCTCCTGTACACAAGTGTGGCATCTCTATGGACCCATGTAATAACAGGCCTATCAGCTTCATCAGCCTTATATGCAAAGTTATGGAATGTATCATAGCAGAACTCATTTATGTAGACATGTACAGTCCTGCTTGATTTGGGAAGTAGACATTATTATGCACTTGTAAAAGGTGGCAAGACCTTTTAAGTGCATCTACTTGCAGGTGTACTATATATGGCCAGGCCTGTTATGGTCCCTTTGATCGCTTGACTAGCATTGTTCCTATGTTTTCCCACTGTGGTCTTAAAAGGAGCATCAAAGGGAAAGAAAGGAAAATGTGGGGGGAAAAACAGAAAACAAAGAGAAGCAGAAGGCATGACTATGATAGCATTACAGTGCCACATCTAGGAATGAAGAGAATGATAAAACAAAGGAAGCTATCTGAAAGTAAGCAACATGGCAAAATAGTAAATGATGCTCATAAGAACAGCAGACATAGAAAAGGGATGTAAATAGGTAAACAATTGCAGACAGGTAAAATGAAGGAAAATCAAAGTATAATGAATCTTTATATAGATGACCTTCAATGGCAAGACGATAGAATCCCTGTTGACAAAGAAGAGAAGACTGTCCCAACAGTGATTTTTTTATCAGGTGCAAGAGTGGATGATATTAAGAACTGCTGAAAATACTTCAGTAACTTGAAGTCTATGTTTTACTATGGCCCTTCGGGCCTGAACTCAGGTCACACAAAGGTATAAATTATAAAGAATCTTAACAACAAAAAAGGGTAAAGAATATTGTGTACATCATTAACAATTTACAGAAACAATGAAAGAGTGAAACTTGAAAGAAAATTAACCAAGACTATAAAATGCAAGAAGATAAAATTAAACTTACATTATGTTCTCTGCTTCCTATATAGAGAAGCAACAGTATAAATCAGAAGACTAAAGGTGTGAATCTGCTATATATGTTACAAAAGCAACAGATATCAAAAGCATGTTACATTTATGATAAGTTGACTTAGTAAAGGGGTAGACTGTAGCCAAGGCTATAGCTAGGCCATATGGTGCGCTCTACAGTTACAAATCTAGCAAACAACTTACAAAAGCACTGAGCTCTTCAGAGCTTCAGCTGTGACTGCAGATGCATAAATGAATGCCATTACTGTACTCTCACACCATCTGCACCTGCCTTTCATGCCCCCTAACACCTTGCACATGGGGCAGCTGCCACCTTCCTCTCTCTAGTTATGGTTCTCGTCACAACTGCTCAGGAAGGACAGAGTACACTTGCCAGCTTTAGGCAAGAAAGCACTATAGAGAGCTATTAGGACACAACTAGAGAATGAATTGATACATTTTTAGAATTAATTTAAAGATCATGTTTAAAGGCATGAGATACCCTTTTTGTTTTAAACAAAAAAGCATTCCTTGCATCTTTATGCTTGTGAGCACTTTTATTTTGAAAATAAAAGTACATTTGGAAGCCTTTAATAAGATGTTAACTTTCAAATACTGGTTCCAAGCATGGAAGACTAGATGCAGTAAGCCATGTTTATGGCATTAATATTCATGGGAGAACAGGGGGTGGTTATGTCATTCCGGTTTCAGCTCTAATAATGCTTGATTAGTGCAAGTAAACAATTGTAAATTAGTGATGTAACCACCAAACTATTACATTAACAGTTTGGCCGAAAACTATATCATTAATTACCACTTTTGGATTCTATACTTGCAACTGTAACCTTATCTCAGTCAATTGTATGTGGAGCTTTTCTTCCCGGGCCTCTGCTGAAAATGGTAAACAAATGTAAAGTAAAATAAAATAAAATAAATATTTTTTCGCCAAACTGTTAATTTTACAGTTTGACAATCACATCACATCACTAATTTACAGTTACTTACCTATGCTAATCCAGCATTATTAGAGCTAAACCCAGAATGACATAACTGATCCTTGCCCTCCCATGAATATAAATGCTGTAAACATGCTTCAAAAGCAATATTTAAAATTTAATATTTTATTAAAGGCTTCCAAATGGAAAGATGTGCAGCAAGTAAGGGTGATAAAGGATAGTAAGGGAAAGGTACTCACAAGAGAGGAGAGTGTGTTGAGTAGATGGAAAGAGTATTTTGAGAGGCTGATGAATGAAGAGAATGAGAGAGAGAGAGAAGGTTGGATGATGTGGGGATAGTAAATCAGGAAGTGAAACAGATTAGCAAGGAGGAAGTAAGGACAGCTATGAAGAGGATAAAGAATGGAAAGGCTGTTGGCCCAGATGACATCCCAATGGAAGCATGGAGGTGCTTAGGAGAAATGGCAGTGGAATTTTTAACTAGATTGTTTAATGAAATTTTGGAAAGTCAGAGGATGCCTGAGGAGTGGAGAAAAAGTGTTGTGGTACCTATATTTAAGAATAAGGGTGATGTGCAGAGCTGCAGTAACTACAGAGGGATAAAACTGATCAATCACAGCTTGAAGTTATGGGAAAGAATAGTTGAAGCTAGGTTAAGAAGGGAGGTGATGATTAGTGATCAGCAGTATGGTTTCATGCCAGGAAAGAGCACTACAGATGCAATGCTTGCTCTGAGATTGTTATTGGGAAATACAGAAAAGGTCAGAAGGAGTTGCATTGTGTCTTTGTAGACTTGGAGAAAGCATATTACAGGGTGCCTAGAGAAGAGTTGTGGTATTGTATGAGGAAGTCGGGAGTGGCAGAGAAGTATATAAGAGTGGTACAGGATATGTATGAGGGTAGTGTGACAGTGGTGAGGACTGCAGTGGGAGTGACAGATCCGTTTAAGGTGGAGGTGGGATTACATCAAGGATCAGTTCTGAGACCTTTCTTATTTGCAGTGGTGATGGATAGGTTGACAGATGAGATCAGACAGGAGGCCCCGTGGACTATGATGTTTGCAGATGACATTGTGATCTGTAGTGAGAGTAGTAATCAGGTTGAGGAGACTCTGGAGAGGTGGAGATATGCTCTAGAGAGCAGAGGAATGAAGGTCAGCAGGGCTAAGACAGAATATATGTGTGTAAATGAGAGGGAGGGTAGAGGAATGGTGAGGATGCAGGGAGTAGAGTTGGTAAAGGTGGACGAGTTTAAGTACTTGGGATCAAGAGTTCAGAGTAATGGCGAATGTGGAAGAGAGGTAAAGAAGAGGGTACAGGCAGGGTGGAATGGGTGGAGAAGAGTGTCAGGAGTGATTTGTGGCAGACGGGTACCAGTAAAAGTGAAAGGGAAGGTCTACAAGAGGGTAGTGAGACCAGCTATGTTATATGGGTTAGAGACAGTGGCATTGACAAAAAGGCAGGAGTCAGAGCTGGATGTGGCAGAGTTAAAGATGTTAAGATTTGCACTTGGTGTGACTAGGATGGATAGGATTAGAAATCAGTATATTAGAGGGTCAGCTCATGTTGGACAGTTTGGAGACAAGGCAAGAGAGACGAGATTTCATTCCTTTGTACATGTGCTGAGGAGGGATGATAGGTATATTGGGAAAAAGATGCTAAGGATGGAGCTGCCAGGTAAGAGGAAAAGAGGAAGGCCTAAGATAAGGTTTATGGACATGGTGAGAGAGGACATGCAGGCGGTTGGTGTGACAAAGCAAGATGCAGAGGATAGGAAGAAATGGAAAGAGAAGATCTGCTGTGGTGACCCCTAACGGTAAAAGCTGAAAGATGATGATGATGATTAAAGGCTTCCAAATGCACTTTTGTTTTCATACAAAAAAAGTTTACAAGCATAAAGATGCATGTGAGCACTTTTTTGTTTGAAAAGAAAAGGGCATTTGACGCCCTTAAACGTGATCTTTTAGAACTGAAGAGAGTTAGTTACAGGGGTGTATGATGAAAATAATGTAAAATAATTTGAGGAGTGTGAAAAATGACAGATTTACTGAAATGGGAACTGACGGAAAAAGAAACTAATAATTTAAAGTCAATAAGAATGTTAATATTCATTTAAAGTTTTTTTAGGAAGGTGAACACAGAAGAACATGTTAATTTATGTACGATCTTAAATAATAAAGTGGTAGGGCCCATTGTCTGAAAACAGACAGAAACTCGTGGTATATTTAATCCACCACTGCCTGGATGGCAGACCTTGTAAACTACCTATGAACATGTGACAGAGGCAGATAATTAACTGTTAGCTTTGACAGATATATTGTTTGCTATATTTTATTATATTCTGTATGGCTTACTGTAGTTTTTCTTTTTTCTTCTCCTGTAATATGTACTTATATTTATGTGCCATTATGTATGGTTGATTTAACTACATCACTAGAATAATATAGTTTCTGTTACCTTATAAATTGCACTCTATTCCTGTCTTACAGTTTTGTTGTACATTTTCTTCATATTTTTTAAGGGTTCTGCTCTAGTTTTACATGTGTTGCAATAGTAGCATTATTTACCTCAGTGGTAACTGTTAGGTGTTTTTCTTTGGTAGAATTATATATTTCCTAATTGAAATTGTCAGGACTGAGCTTCTGGCATTTCAAAACTTACTTTCCTGTGAAATTCCATCCCCCAGCATGGTGTTATGTTAGCTAAACAGTGTTAGAATGGAGGGTGGAAATATTGAAGCATGGCAGGATTTAATCAGGGACTTGCTCTTATTTTTTCTTGAGCTTCAGCTGTGACGAGATAAAAACAATGTAAATACATTGACATTTATTTCTGCAATCTAATCAGTATTGCACTAGGTGTTTTACTGTTTTACACAGCACTAGATTTCAAGGCTTTACCGTTAAATTATGCAATGGCAAAATAGGTGACATCTATGTGTTGTACTGCCAGTAGCCTCATGCCTGCTGCTCTTCATTTAAAAAAAGACATGAACTGTCTGTTTTGGTTCTGTGGTTACTCATTTATGTACTGTTTCCTAGCTTCTAAGCCAAGTCATGGTGTTAGATCTGTTGTGCATACATCTCAGCTGTCTAGAATATTGCAGAATGTCCTTGACTGGGTTCACACACACATACACACACTGTGCTGTTTTTTCCATGTTTTTTATTTTTTATTTTTGGTTTTATTAGTGATTTTCACCCCTGGTGAGGTAAAATTTGTGTGTTGGATTTACTTGTGGAAGTCTGCTTTGTGGCATGGGTTGCTGGACCTGGTTTTATCAACTTGTTCACTTGTCTTTATCTACAATGGAAGTCCTAATTAAGGACCTTACAGAAGCAGTTTTGAAGCTGACAGTGAGTTTAGCTACACCTGCAGCACGCAGTCAGTGTAACACCAATGGTATTGCGTGTTTTCCAGCTACACAAGATCTACGAGTGTTCACTTTTCATTCTGTGGGTGGAATAGACAATTTAAACCACGAACCAGAGGGAGTTTCCATCCCTTCATGATCTAGAGGGCTGACTGATTGGTTCTCCAGTCCCATTTTACATTTTAATGAAGATGAGCAGGAAGGGCTGGTCTTGGGAACTCTCAACAACCAGCTCATGTCTTTTGAAAAACATTGTAGCATATTTCGTGGCCTCCAGCTGGATAACGCATTTCTACTGGAATCTATACGACGGAAGTAAGTGCCTAAAGGGCTCCGAATTAACAAGTTACCAAACGGGATTTCTGAGGGTAGCAACGCGTTTAATGAATTAACTGAACTTTATAACAATACAGGACTGGAGGTAATGCGAATTTTAATTAAGGACAACAACATTAAATTGGACAACCTTAAAAAGGACATTGTTACATTAGACACTAGTATTATAGCTGATTTATTATTTTCACATTATAAAATGAAATATGACAAGATTTTGTTGGACAGTATGTGACTGACAATTCTGCTAAAAAGCAGGTTAAATTAAAATGTGATAGAAATGAATATGTAGCTAAGAATGCTTACATTAGTGTGCATGTGAATGCTGGTAAAGTGGATGATGCTGATTATGATGAAGGGGGTAGTTCAAATGTTAAAATCTAATTATGTCATTCGACTTAGTAACCAAAACTACATTAACAATGTAAGTAACATTAGAAACAGTAGTGAGGTAAATGATGAGTTTTTTAGAACCCCCTCCAGAAGTAAGAAGATTGGAACGCCTGCAAAACCAGGTGAACAGGAATGGTCCTGGTTTTCAGAACTGATGGCATTACAACAACAGAGGTTGGAAGGGGAGTGGGAGACAGAACCAATACTACTGAATGATATGTATAGTCCTGAATTATCAATTATTGACGATGACTTGCATGGCATACAACAAGATGTTGTCAAAATTCTTAAAAATGGAGATTTTACTTTATATAATTTTACCAACAAGCGATGTGAATTATTGAAAAAATGTTTTTCTTTTGTACCATCTTTTAAAACTGATATTGCCACTTTAATTTTAAACCTCAGGTTGTTTATAAGACATTTAAACCTGAAATTAATATTTTCAAGTGATGAGGGGGATGTTCGCCCAGCACTAAAAAGGAGTGCTATTTTTATTCCTTCCTGTCATAGAACAATAGGACTTTTTGAATCGTTTTCTGAATCAGAATTTAGGGCTCAGTTACAAAGCAACAATATGGGGAGTGACAATCTCAGTAGACAGGAAAGAAAGATTTTTCATGAATTAAAAAGTGATACAACAATTAGGTTCATGAAACTGGATAAAGGCAGGGGGATGTCATTGATGTGAAAGTTTGACTATAGTTATAAAATGTTTACTATTTTGAACGACCCAGCCACTTATTCTAGAGTTTCATTGAACGAGATCAACCATGCTTATTCTAAGATTAATATAGAGTTATTTGATGCTTTTTCACAGGATGTTACTAATGGTGTTGAATTGGACTATCTGAGTGCGGATGACCCTGTTATCTCGGTGATCTTTGGAATTTCTAAGATCCATAAGTGTGTACACGATCCTCCTTTTAGGCCAATTGTGGCTGCCAAGGGTTCAAAGACTGAGCCCTTGGCTGCCTATATTGACCACTACACTAAGCCTATTATTAAAAATGTTGACCATATTATGAGAGATTCTTGGCATTGTTTGGAGATGTTGAGTGACATTGTCATGTTAGAAAATGTGAGCTTTTTGGCCATTGATGTGATCAATTTATTTTCTGTAATTCCACATGTTAAGGGTGTCAAGGCATTTGAAGAATGTTTAATTGGATCAGGCATGCTTCCTAACGATAAGGTTAATTTTTTAACCAGTTTGATGGAAATTGCACTGAATAGTAATTTCCTCTTTTTTGAAGGTGAGTATTATCACCAGACCACAGGTGTCATGATGGGAGCAACATGTGCTCCAGTTTTTGCAAATGTGGTCCTGTTGCAATGGGAGAAGGAAGTGATGTTTAGATCCAAATACATGCCTAAGATTGTTAAATATTTGAGATTTTTGGATGACATTCTGATTTTGTGGAATGGCCCTATATCTGAAAATAATGATTTTGTAGCCTTTTTGGATTCTAGCACTGACTTTTTGTCGTTTACTTGCAGACACAGTTCTGAAGAAATAGATTGTTTGGAAATATTGTTAAAGAACAATGATGGTAGGTTGGTCTCCATGATTTTTGGGAAACCAGCTTACTCAAATGGGTTGTTGCTTTACAACAGCTGTCACCCTCCCCATCAGAAACATGGAGTGGTGAAGGGCCAGCTGTGTAGGCTATCTAGGCTGATTAGTCAGGATGATGATTTCAGTAAGGAATTGTACACACTCATAGGGATGTTTATCAACAGAGTTTACCCACTCAGATTGTTGCACAACACCAAGAGAGAGATCTGGAGAAAGAAATCTACACTCTATCAACCGATTTTATCATTAGAATCTAACGTGGCTGACCTCAATAAGAAACATGCAGTGGGCAATAATGTTATGGTATTAAAATATAATCAGGATTGCTCCAGGCTTGTCAGTATTTTAAACACTGCTTGGAAACATTTCTTTGATGATGATCTTAAACAGAGGTTAGGTGTAGCACCAAAGGTGGTTTACAGTAGAGGAAGTAATTTCAAGGATCTCCTTGAATTGCGAGAGATAGATAGGTTCATAGGTTCATAGGTTCATACTAGGCTATCTGCCCTAGGGCATTTATAAGCCTAGCCAGAATGTGTTTGGCTTTCGCCACCCATTTTAAATTAATTTTGCTATGCCCTTTTTTGAGGTTAGTATACTGTGCCTCTGTCTAACAGTGACACAGAAGTGATACCCGGGGTAAACCTACGATCTCCCATCCACTCATCAAGATTCCTCTTGAAGAGAGTCAATGAGGGACTCTGCCTAACCTGAACTGGGATTTTATTCCAGAGTGAAGGGAGCCTCTAGGTTATGAATCTGTCCCTCCAGCATGTCCTATTTATTTCGGTGCTGAGATTCAAGTCTCTCGAGCGTGTAGCTCGATGGGATTTGGATTTTCTGAGGTGCAACATGTCCATTAATTCCGGGTTGGACATGGCTTTATACGTCAGGCACAGATCGCCTCTGAACAGGCAGTATGCCACTGAGTAGAGCTGGAGTTTCTTTAACCGGGCAGCATATGGCATCTGTTTGAGCCCTTTGATCCTCTTGGTGAGGTACTTTTGGGGTCTTTCCAGTTGCTGCAGGTGTCTGGTAAGGTACATCCCAAAAGGGGCATTGTACTCAATTATGGGCCTGATGAGGGATGAGTAAAGAGGCACGATGACCTCCCCTGATCTAGATGTGAATCCCTTCATGATTAGGTGGGCTATATAAAATGTTTTTCTAACCACTTTTGCCACGTGGTTGTCAAATGAAAGATTGCTATCAACTTGGGTCCCCATGTCCCTAATTACTTCTTCTGTACTTAATGGATTACCACCTATGTGGTAATTTGTGGGCACTTTGTTTTTGCCAAAGGGGATGACTATAAACTTTTTGGCGTTTAGCTTGAGGCCATGGCTCTGGCACCAGTTGTCTGTTTCTATGAGGCCCTTTTGGAGGATGCTTGTGTCGGCTGGAGAGTCGATTATGGCACCCAGTTTGCAGTCATCTGCAAACTTGGTCAGCCACAGTCCTTCCGTGTTGGCCTGTACCTCCGAGAAATATATACCGAACAAGAGAGTTCCCAGGACTGAGCCTTGTGGGATGCCACTTGTAACTGGTTTGGAGTCTGACATGGCTCCAGCAATTCTAACCATGTGGGTTCTGTCCTTGAGCCAGTTTGCAACCCATCTAGTGACATAGGGGTTTATATTTAAGCTGGTGAGCTTATCTATAATGCCCGAGTGGGTATTGTATTGAAGGCTTTTGCGAGGTCCAGGTAGGCTGTGTGAACCACCTTCCCCTCGTCAATGGCCTTGATGACTGTTTCAAAGAAATCAACCAGGTTTAAGAGGCAGGATCTGCCCTTAACAAAGCCAAACTGGGTAGGATCCAGTGTCTGTAGGTCCCCAACATCTTTATTTATGAGGTCCATGATGATCCTTTCCATAGCTTTGAGACCAAGCTAGTCAGGCTTATGGGGTGATAGTTTCCAGGATCCGTTGAGGCACCACCTTTGTGGAGAGGGACCATAGTTGCTGTACGCCACTCTTTGGGTACATATCCTGTAGTAAGGCTGAGATTGAAGAGTAGTTTTATGTTTGGGTTTAACTCTTCTTGGAGTTCATGTAGGACGCAGCCCGGGACACCGTCTGGTCCCATTGATGCTGTGTTTTTTGCTTTGGAGAGGGTGGCTCTTACCTGAGCATCTGAGATGTCAGGGCGGCAGCACTCTGCTGGGATAGATATTTGCCCTTTTGGTGGGGAAGGGGGGAGAAGTTTGCACTGAACCTGTCAGCTAGGATGTTGGCAATGTCTGTAGGTTCGGTGTATTTTTTGTCATTTTGGACTAATTCTGAGCATATCTGGGAATTACCACCCAGGTTCCTAACATAACCAAAGAAAGCCTTGTGATTATCCTTAGTGTCCTGTGCAATTTTTCTCTCAAAGCTGGCCTTAGGCGATTTTATGAGTGCCCGTAGTTTTTTGCTAATACTGATCAGAGATGCCTTCCCTTTTTGGAATTTTGCTCTATCATTTAGTAGCTTCCTCCTTCTGTTGTACAGTTTATTTATGGCAGGGGTCCACCAGACTGGACGCCTGCCTTTGGATGATTGGGTCTTGGTTTTGTTTGAGATAGCATGATCCATGCATTCCTGGAGATGTCCGTATAATGCGTTTATATAGGATTCTGCAGTTTGGGCCGTAGTTTCCACTGGCCCTGGGGCCTTGAACGATTCCACTTCAGTTTTGAGAAGTGAGAAGTTCGCTTTTGAGAAGTTTTTCACTGTGGTTTTCTGGGCTGGGGGTGGGGTCGGGATGTGGACATCCAGTGAAATTAATTTATGGTCTGATCTTACCAATGAGGGATATACTTCTGGTGTGGAGCATAGAGTCCCCATGTTGGTAATGATCAGGACAAGTATGTTGTCCCCTCTTGTGGGAGTGGTGACTAGTTGTTCCATAGCATTTGAGTTTATAATTTCCAGGAACCTTTGGGCTAAGGTGCTGGGGCTTGAGTAGTGCTCCCAGTCAATGTTTGGGTAGTTGACGTCACCCAATATAGTGGTATTCGGAGAGATCTTCATGTTCTCCAATGTTTTCAGGGAAGCCGAGTGGGATTCCTGACTTTGAGAGGGTGGTCTGTAGGATGCTATAAACTGAAAAGCAGTCTTGCCCACTGTTAGTTGCACATGGATGGTCTCCGATACTTCGTGCAATGCCACTAACCTGGAGGTGTGGATATCCTTGATAAATATGGAAACTCCCCCTCCTTTTGTGGTTCAGTCTGGGTTTTTGGGCCGAAAAGCATGATATGAGGTATAGCCTGGTAGTGCTGGGGTGCTCTCTGGAGCCTTGAACCAGGTTTCTGTCATTGCACAGATATCGATGTTCTCCATACTGAGGAGAGCTTTGAGTGCGTGCATCTTGAGGTTAAAACTTTTGACGTTAAGTAGCATTACCCTTAGTTTCTTGTTCCTTGTGCTGTCTATGGGGGTGGGTTTGACTTTTGAGCCTTGCCTAAAAAAGGCACTATGGGGGTGGCAAGAGCCTTTGCCAATATCCAAAAGCCCAGTGGTGACAGGTGCAAGCCGTCCCTAGCGAAGCAATGTGGCTTGTCGAGCATGTCATCCCAGGCTGACAGACACTGGATCCCCTTTGAATGACACCAAAATTTTAGCCAATTGTTAAAATCAATCATTTTGTCTTTGTACTGTGGCATCATTGTAGGTGAGGGTAAGATGCTGCTCAAGATCAGGGTCATACCGGCCTGGGTTACATGATCAGAGAGCTCCTCTATGTCTCTTTTCATGTAGTCCAGGGAGGTACGTCTCAGGTCATTCACACCAGCATGTACAATGACTGAGTCATATTTGTATTTGCTTTGGAGTGACCTGAGTGCTTGCATTATGTGGCAGATCCTAGCACCCGACAGGCAGCTCAGCCTGGTGAGCGGGACGTCAGTGTGTCTGACAATAGAGTCACCTATTACAAGAGTGGTATAATGGTGTTTGGAGAGACCTTCATATTTTCCAGTGTTCTCAGGAAGGCCGAGTGGGGTTCATGGGTTAGGGAGGGTGGTCTGTAGCAGGCTATAAACTGGAAGGCTGTTTTACCCACTGTTAGTTGCACATGGATAGTCTCTGATGCTTCGTGCTGTGCCAACAACCTGGAGGTGTGGGTATCTTTGACGAATATTGATACTCCCCCTCCTTTTGTGGGTCGGTCCAAGTTTTGGGGCTGAAAAGCATGGTATGAGGTATAACCTGGTAGTGCTGGGGTGCTCTCAGGAGCCTTGAACCAAGTTTCTGTTACTGCACAGATATCAATGTTCTCCATGCTAAGGAGAGTTTCGAGTGCGTGCATCTTGAGGTTTAGACTTCTGGCGTTGAGTCGCATTACTCTTAGTTTCTTATCCCTTGTGATACCTATGGAGGTGGGTTTGTCTTTTGAGCCTTGCCTAAAAAAGGCACTATGGGGGTAGCAAGAGCCTTTGCCAATATCTGAAAGCCCAGGCGTAACAGGTGCAAGCCGTCCCTAGCGAAGCATCGTGGCTTGTCGAGCATGTCATCCCAGGCTGACAGGCATTGGATCCCCTTTGAATGACACCAATACTTAAGCCAGTTGTTGAAATTGATCATCTTGTCTTCATATTGTGGCATCATTCTTGGTGAGGGTAAGATGCTACTCAAGGTCAGGGTCATACCGGCCTGGGCCACATCCTCAGAGAGCTCCTCTATGTCTCTTTTCATGTAGTCCAGGGAGGTACATCTCAGGTCATTCACACCAGCATGGACAATGACTGAGTCATATTTGTACTTGCCTTGGAGTGACCTGAGTGCTTGTGTTATGTGGCGGATCCTAGCACCCGACAGGCAGCTCACCGTGACCTTCTCCTTGTTCAGCCTGATGAGTGGGACGTCAGTGTGCCTGACGATAGAGTCACCTATTACAAGTGTATCAGGTGTGTTGTTTAGCCTTAAGGGCTGTGGCTGTTCGGCACACTGGCTTTGTGAGCTATGTGTTGCACGTGTTTTGTTTTGGGGTAGCGGTTGCTTGGGTGTCTGCTTTGGAGGTCTCTGCTGCTTAGGCAGATTTTTATTTAGAGCCTCCGAGTATGTTTTTGTGTGTTTATGTGTTTGGTTTGCTGTCGTGGTAGGACTATGTGAGACTGGAATTGTACTGAGTATGGTTTCCTTCTCCTCCTGACTGGTTACACCAGTACTGAGTTGAGAGAGCTTAGCCTCCAGTTTGGCTATATGGATGCATCTCTCACATGTGTTGGAATTTGTTGGGAGGAGGAGATCAGAACAGGGGGCATGTCTCTAGGATGTACAAGTGCAGTTCTTGCAATTATTGCAAGTATATTAATGATGGCCCTTATGTAGTTGTGGACGGCTATCCCCGCACTTTGTCATGTCCTGGTAGGGGAACATGTAATACTACAAGTGTTGTATACCTAGCAACATGTTCCACATGCTCGGCATTCTATGTTGGTAAAACCATATGGAGATTGAAAGATAGAATTGCCGAGCATGTGAGGGACATTAAAATAAGAAGACAAGTAGTGCCCTTTATAGACATTCTGTCATATGTCAGAATTTTAAGAGGTTTCTTTTTTTCATTATTGACATAGTGACAAAAAAGGGAAGAGGTGACAATACTAAGGTGATTTTAGAACTAAGAGAAACAAAATGGCAATTGGCACTTAATGTTAAGAATTCTCCAGGTATTAATGACAATATTTCTATTGTGCCTTTTCTCAAATGGAAGTCTTTTAATATTTAATTCAGCCAGTGTGTGTTCTTTAATTATATCAAAAGGGTGGTTTGCAAATCATTTTAGTACTTTTAACATGTTTAATATAGGTTTTATATTTAATACAATTATACAGCACATGATTTTAAACCAGAATTGCAACGACTTAGTTTTTATATGTCTGATGTCATGTGTATTTTAATGTAACTAGGAAGTGATGTATATGTTGAGTGACTTTGATGATGTCATATATATTTTACTATAAAAAGGAAGTGATGTGTATGTTTAGTGACTCTGATGATGCCTAGGATTTGAAGGTGAAAGCACTTAGTCATGAATAAAGCTGGTTCTCTTTCCTGCCATTGTGCTGTTGTTTCCACGTTTTTTATTTTTTATTTTTGGTTTTATTAATGCATTTCACAACTCAGCTATCTGCAACACTCCCACCAAAATATTATTTTAAAAAACAGCTTATTATTTATTTATTTTTATACTATGTATTTATTATTTATTTATTTAGCCATTCATTCCTGTCATTTTATTTGTCATCCCGGTAAGTACTCTGTTTCAAATCCAAGTTTTCACCAGTGCTAAACATAAATAAATAAATAAAGAAATAAATGCATACATACATACATTTTGATACACTTAACTGGTAGTTTGCATTACAAGTATTTTCTTGTGGCTCTGATTGTATCGATTTCAAGCAGTCTAAGACTGAGTGGCGAGTGTGTTTATCTAACAGCCCTGGCACTTATCAATGGTAACATTCATCATGTTCTTTCAGTGCAATAACATTAAGATATGTGCACTATGAGAACATATAGGCATTAAGGACAACCCCCAATAAAAGGCAGATATAAAGATATATGTGAAATTATAACTACACTATATTCACCTTTCTATTGTCAAGATAGTTGACTGGGTAGATAAGGATGCTTATGCAGATGTCTTTATCTCTACATCTGTTAGCTTAATCTTGACTGCAAAATAAGATTTTTAGTGGCATTGTTCTTCGTTTTGTGTGACACTATAGCAGTCTCATTTCCATGAAAGCTCCACAAAAAAAATTATTTTTTTATACAATTCTTTTCCTAGTCTTGCAATCTCCATCAGTCCCACCCCAACCCATCCCCGAGACCTGTTGATTTCCGCAGATGACAGGCTTTCAGCCTCTTCATTCCCTACTAGTGAGATGCAAGTGTAATAGTGTTATTACACCTGAGGAATCAATGTTTTCTTCACTCAAGCACTTTATTCCCATGCACTTTGGGATTTCTAGACCAGAGATATGCTATCTTCTTATTTTCTTCTCTTCCATTTTTCGTGCATTAACACTTGCATAGTAGTTAAGGTAGTTACCTCACCAACATAAGGACCAGGGTTAATCCTCACCTTCAGTCACTGTCTGATTAATGACTAGTCATGTAATAGTCTGCTGACGTATTCCCTAGTATTGAACTATGAATGTACAAACCATTTTCTTACCCACCATTAAAGCATACATTGCTGCACTCTCTGTGGTTGTTGGTATATGCGCTTACTTATATACATTTATTTTCTTATTTGTCTGATAACCAGATAGACAGACTGACAGAAAGCAACATTTTCAGTGGCATCCCAAATCAGTCAAAGTGCTATGGTTATTATATCCTGAATACATGCCATGTCTTAGAAAACAATACAAGACAGAGAAGAGTTCAGCTGCAAAACTAGGGTACATGTTTGAAATACTGCATTATAGCATTAAAGTGATAATACCACTTGTAAGCCAAGTTTACATTAGAAACACAAAGTCACCATACTGGGTTATTTATAGGATTCATCATGTGTGAGTAGAAGCCAATCAATGTGATAAATATATCACCCAACACCCAAACCCAGACATATGTAAATTTCCATTTTCCTTAAAATACTGTCATTTATTTATTGAACAAAAACAATAATTTAATTTTCATGGATGTGCTGGGGAATATGAAGTCATTCACAAGATTACACATCGTTACCTATAGCCTGGGCACTGTTATTACAATGTTCACTTTCAACTTTAGTCATTTCTTTTGCTATGCAGCAGTTTCCTAATAGCTTGCACTCTTGCACCCAGGGCAGTCTGTCTTTTTGTCCCACCCTAGTTACAACACTGACTGTGTCAGCACAACCAGGAGTTGGGATATCACCATGACCCCAGATGTTATGATAGTGTCGATGTTCTGTGTTGCATTTTATGCCTTATTTATGAAAGATAACTACATTTTTAAATAAAGTCAAAGTATATATATATATATATATATATATATATATATATATATATATATATATATATACATGTACCCCAGTGTGTGTGTGTGTGTGTGTGTGTGTGTGTGTGTGTGTGTGTGCTCGTGTGCACCTATGTGTGTGTGTACAGATGAAATTGGTTATGGTTGTTTTTTTACACACATTCATGCACATATGTACACATAAAGTAAACATGAAGTACACACACACACACACACACACACACACACACACTGCATACCAAGAGCATGGATTTAGTAGATGACTTAATATTTGAAGACACACTTACAACTTTAACTTCATGTAACATTTGTTGCTGCATGAGTATAAATTTGAGGGGAGGACAGAAGGGTGCTTAGACATATATTCAGAGAACCAAATAATCCCTTCTCTAAATATATGTGAATTTTAGTTTTGAAACACTGACCAAATAATATGCATATAATTCTTACAGCAGTTTCACTGGCAAAGTGATGGCAAGTCATGTAACACTCCACAATGGAAACTACATAATTCAGTTTCAAATTGTGCCAGTATCATTGTGACGTTATATGGTATGCAGTTATCCATCTAAGAAACAAGAAGATATGCATATCAGTAATGAAATGAATCTAAAGAAATGTGTAGTCAGAAAGCTGAGAAATTACCACGTAATACTCAATAAAATCTTGGACTATGTCTCCACTGTTTTCTTAAATAATTACAAATATGAAAAGGCTCAAAATGCTACTGAACAATGCCCATGGATTTTGTCTGTAATCACTTAACAGGTATCATCACTCTGCATTGTCTTTTCTTAGCATGTACACTTATAATTTTATTTGGTATACAGAATGCTTTGATTTTTCACATACACTCACTATTTCTTGCTCTATCTTGGCATAAACTACTCTGTGGCTGTAAATCTTTCTCCATTAATGACTTGCCAATGTGCTGTGATATCTGTGTCAGAACACATTTCTGTAACAATACTGACATCTGCATCACTACCCTAAAACAATGCCTGTATATCAAAGCAAAGTTTTCTAACTTTTCTAATTCAGCACAGCTCCTCATGGTGTCCTGCAGAGTGAATCAAGAAGCAGAGAGACAAAAGAGAGACTTTAAACAGATAAAGTATTTTTTCTCTGCTTTCTAACTGCGACTGCATTTTCTTGCCGAAAAGTGAGTTTCTGGCTTACCTAATATCTCAAAAGCATTGTTTTGTATTCTAACTGTTTTTTGCACTTCTAAAAGTCATTTTTGTGAATTTTAACTGTTGTAGTCTACACACTCAATTGTGCTAGATGTTTAAAGCATTTACAGTGTTTCCTGTTTAAGTTTCTGTTGTTTCTGCTAAAAAAAATATATATATATCGTTTCCTGCCTTTTCTAAACTAGAGTAGTCCAGATTTCAGGTTTGCTGAATTCTGGGCTGTGGTACAGTTTCTGTGTTGCCCATATCCTTACTTGGACAGGAGGAAGCTTCTTTGTTCACCAGTGAGATTGGGGAGCTTTGAGCAGCCTATCTGTCCTTGGAGGAATGGTCTCAGCTCAGCAACTAGTAGCTTATTGGCCATTTTGGGCTAATTCCTATCTCTTTCTAGCTCCCTGTCTTAAAACCCGCATTTGCGTGGTTTTGCGCTTATTTCTAACGCAGCACAGCTCCTCATGGTGTCCTGCAGAGTGATTCAAGCAGCAGAGAGACAAAAGACAGACTTTAAACAGATAAAGTATTTTTTTTCTGCTTTCTAATTGCGACTGCATTTTCTCACCGAAAAGCGAGTTTCTGGCTTATCTAATATCTCAAAATCATTGTTTTTGTATTCTAACTGTTTTTTGCACTTCTAAAAGTCGTTTTTGTGTTGTTTAACTGTTGTAGGCTACACATTCAAGTCCGCTAGCCGTTTAAAGCATTTACAGTGTTTCCTGTTCAAGTTTCTGTTGTTTCTGCTAAAAAAAGACAAAAAAAAAAAAAAAAAAAAAAAAAACAAACAAAAAAATCCTTGTTTCCTGCCTTTTCTAAACTAGAGTAGTCCAGATTTCAGGTTTGCTGAATTCTGGGCTGTGGTATACTTCCTGGGTTGCCCATATCCTTACTTGGATAGAAGGAAGCTTCTCTGTTCACCAGTGAGAGTGGAAAGCTTTGAGCAGCCTATCTGTCCCTGGAGGAGTGGTCTCAGCCCAGCAACTAGTAGCTTATTGGCCATTTTGGGCTAATTCCTATCTCTTTCTAGCTCTCTGCCTTAAAACCCGCACTTGCACGGTTTTGCACTTGTTTCTAACTCAGCACAGCTCCTTGTGGTGTCCTGCAGAGTGATTCAAGCAGCAGAGAGACAAAATAGAGACTTTAAACATATAAAGTATTTTTTCTCTGCTTTCTAACTGTGACTGCATTTTCTCACCAAAAAGCGAGTTTCTGGCTTACCTAATATCTCAAAAGCATTATTTTTGTATTCTAAATGTTTTTGCACTTCTAAAAGTCGTTTTTGTGTTGTTTAACAGCTGTAGGCTACACACTCAAGTGCGCTAGCCGTTTAAAGCATTTACAGTGTTTCCTGTTTAAGTTTCTGTTGTTTCTGCTTAAAAACAAAAAAAAAAACAAAAACAAAAAAAAAATCTTTGTTTCCTGCCTTTTCTAAACTAGAGTAGTCCAGATTTCAGGTTTGCTGAATTCTGGGCTGTGCTATAGTTCCTGTGTTGCCCATATCCTTACTTGGATAGGAGGAAGCTTCTCTGTTCACCAGTGAGAGTGGGGAGCTTTGAGCAGCCTATCTGTCCTTGGAGGAGTGGTCTCAGCCCAGCAACTAGTAGCTTATTGGCCGTTTTGGGCTAATTCCTATCTCTTTCTAGCTCCCTGCCTTAAAACCCACATTTGCGCAGTTTTGCGCTTGTTTCTAACTCAACACAGCTCCTCGTGGTGTCCTGCAGAGTTATTCAAGCAGCAGAGAGACAAAAGAGGGACATTAAACAGATAAAGTATTTTTTTCTCTCTGCTTTCTAACTGCGACTGCATTTTCTCGCCGAAAAGTGAGTTTCTGGCTTACCTAATATCTCAAAAGCATTGTTTTTGTATTCTGTTTTTTTGCACTTCTAAAAGTCATTTTTGTGTTGTTTAACTGTTGTAGGCTACACACTCAAGTGTGCTAGCTGTTTAAAGCATTTATAGTGTTTCCTGTTTATGTTTCTGTTGTTTCTGCTAAAAAACAAAAGCAAAAAAAAAAAAAAAAAAAATCCTTGTTTCCCGCCTTTTCTAAACTAGAGTAGTCCAGATTTCAGATTTGCTGAATTCTGGGCTGTGGTATAATTCCTGTGCTGCCCATATCGTTACTTGGATAGGAGGAAGCTTTTCTGTTCACCAGTGAGAGTGGGGAGCTTTGAGAAGCCTATCTGTCCCTGGAGGAGTAGTCTCAGCCCAGCAACTAGTAGCTTATTGGCCGTTTTGGGATAATTCCTATCTCTTTCTAGCTCCCTGCCTTAAAACCAGCATTTGCACAGTTTTGCGCTTGTTTCTAACTCAGCACAGATCCTTGTGGTGCCCTGCAGAGAGATTCAAGCAGCAGAGAGACAAAAGAGAGACTTTAAACAGATAAAGTATTTTTTTCTCTGCTTTCTAACTGTGACTGCATTTTCTCTCCGAAAAGTGAGTTTCTGGCTTATCTAATATCTCAAAAGCATTGTTTTTGTATTCTATTTTTTTGCACTTCTAAAAGTTATTTTTGTGTTGTTTGACTGTTGTAGGCTACACACTCAAGTGCACTAGCCGTTTAAAGCATTTACAGTGTTTCCTGTTTATGTTTCTGTTGTTTCTGCTAAAAAACAAAACAAAAATAAAAAAAAATCTTTGTTTCCCACCTTTTCTAAACTAGAGTAGTCCAGATTTCAGGTTTGCTGAATTCTGGGCTGTGATATGGTTCCTGTGCTGCCCATATCCTTACTTGGATAGGATGAAGCTTCTCTGTTCACCAGTGAGAGTGGGGAGCTTTGAGCAGCCTATCTGTCCCTGGAGGAGTGGTCTCAGTCCAGCAACTAGTAGCTTATTGGCCATTTTGGGCTAATTCCTATCTCTTTCTAACTCCCTGCCTTAAAACCTGCATTTGCGCGGTTTTGTGCTTGTTTCTAACTCAGCAAAGCTCCTTGTGGTGTCCTGCAGAGTGATTCAAGCAGCAGAGAGACAAAAGAGAGACTTTAAACAGATAAAGTATTTTTTCTCTGCTTTCTAACTGCAACTGCATTTTCTCACCAAAAAGCGATTTCTGGCTTACCTAATATCTCAAAAACATTGTTTTTGTATTCTAACTGTTTTTGCAGTTCTAAAAGTCATTTTGTGTTGTTTAACTGTTGTAGGCTACACACTCAAGTGTGCTAGCCGTTTAAAGCATTTACAGTGTTTCCTGTTTAAGTTTCTGTTGTTTCTGCTAAAAAAACAAAGAAAAAATATATATCCTTGTTTCCCGCATTTTCTAAACTAGAGTAGTCCAGATTTCAGGATTGCTGAATTTTGGGCTGTGGTATAGTTCCTCTGTTGCCCATATCCTTACTTAGATAGGAGGAAGCTTCTCTGTTCACCAGTGAGAGTGGGGAGCTTTGAGCAGCCTATCTGTCCCTGGAGGAGTGGTCTCAGCCCAGCAAGTAGTAGCTTATTGGCCGTTTTGGGCTAATTCCTATCTCTTTCTAGCTCCCTGCCTTAAAACCCACATTTGTGTGGTTTTCCACTTGTTTTTAACTCAGCACAGCTTCTCGTGGTGTCCTGCTGAGTGATTCAAGCAGCAGACAGACAAAAGGGAGACTTTAAACAGATAAAGTATTTTTTCTCTTCTTTCTAACTGTGACTGCATTTTCTTGCTGAAAAGTGAGTTTCTGGCTTACCTAATATCTCAAAAGCATTGTTTTTGTATTCTAACTGTTTTTTGCACTTCTAAAAGTTGTTTTTGTGTTGTTTAACTGTTGTAGGCTACACACTCAAGTGCACTAGCTGTTTAAAGCATTTACAGTGTTTTCTGTTTAAGTTTCTGTTGTTTCTGCTAAAAAACAAACAAAAAATATATATCCTTGTTTCCCACCTTTTCTAAACTAGAGTAGTCCAGATTTCAGGTTTGCTGAATTTTGGGCTGTGGTATAGTTCCTATATTGCCCATATCCTTACTTGGATAGGAGGAAGCTTCTCTGTTCACCAGTGAGAGTGGGGAGCTTTGAGCAGCCTATCTGTCCCTGGAGGAGTGGTCTCAGCCCAGCAAGTAGTAGCTTATTGGCCGTTTTGGGCTAATTCCTTTCTCTTTCTAGCTCCCTGCCTTAAAACCCACATTTGTGTGGTTTTCCACTTGTTTCTAACTCAGCACAGCTTCTCGTGGTGTCCTGCAGAGTGATTCAAGCAGCAGACAGACAAAAGGGAGACTTTAAACAGATAAAGTATTTTTTCTCTGCTTTCTAACTGTGACTGCATTTTCTTGCTGAAAAGTGAGTTTCTGGCTTACCTAATATCTCAAAAGCATTGTTTTTGTATTCTAACTGTTTTTTGCACTTCTAAAAGTTGTTTTGTGTTGTTTAACTGTTGTAGGCTACACACTCAAGTGCACTAGCTGTTTAAAGCATTTACAGTGTTTTCTGTTTAAGTTTCTGTTGTTTCTGCTAAAAAACAAACAAAAAATATATATCCTTGTTTCCCACCTTTTCTAAACTAGAGTAGTCCAGATTTCAGGTTTGCTGAATTTTGGGCTGTGGTATAGTTCCTGTATTGCCCATATCCTTACTTGGATAGGAGGAAGCTTCTCTGTTCACCAGTGAGAGTGGGGAGCTTTGAGCAGCCTATCTGTCCTTGGAGGAGTGGTCTCAGCCCAGCAACTAGTAGCTTATTGACCATTTTGGGCTAATTCCTATCTCTTTCTATCTCCCTGCCTTAAAACCCATATTTGCGAGATTTTGCGCTTGTTTCTAACTCAGTACAGCTCCTTGTGGTGTCCTGCAGAGTGATTCAAGCAGCAGAGAGACAAAAGAGAGACTTAAACAGATAAAGTATTTTTTTCTCTGCTTTCTAACTGCGACTGCACTTTCTCGCCGAAAAGTGAGTTTCTGGCTTACCTAATATCTCAAAAGCATTGTTTTTTTATTCTAACTTTTTGTGCACTTCTAAAGTCATTTTTGTGTTGTTTAACTGTTTTGGGCTACACACTCAAGTGCGCTAGCCGTTTAAAGCATTTACAATGTTTCCTGTTTAAGTTTCTGTTGTTTCTGCTAAAAAACAAACAAAAAAAATCCTTGTTTCCCGCCTTTTCTAAACTAGAGTAGTCCAGATTTCAGGTTTGCTGAATTCTGTGCTGTGGTATATTTCCTGTGTTACCCATATCCTTACGTGGATAGGAGGAAGCTTCTCTGTTCACCAGTGAGAGTGGGGAGCTTTGAACAGCCTGTCTGTCCCTGGAGGAGTGGTGTAAGCTCAGCAACTAGTAGCTTATTGGCCATTTTGGGCTAATTCCTATCTCTTTCTAGCTCCCTGCCTTAAAACCTGCATTTGCGTGGTTTTGCGTGATTTTGCGCATCGTGCAACATCGCACAGCTCCGTTCAAGCAGTTTTAAACTATTCCCGGCTCCACAATGTCTGCTCTTCAATTTTTCCCTTAGAACTAGTCAAACTCTCAAAGTAAGCACTCAACCTTCCTTCTACAGCCTAGCATTTGCTCAAATTTCTCAGTAAGGTACTAACATACTATAGTACTACACCCCCTTCTACTATCTAGAAGTACAAGGTTCCCTATTTGTCCATTCTGGACAATCAACAAAACAGTTCTTGAAACTATCTAGGCATGTCCAAAGTGCAGTTTCAGGTATACTCTCCAGTCCAGCTGATAAATCTGGGAATCTTGAGGCAATGTTACAATTGCCTTATGTATACAGACAACCCTCTCCTCCTACCAACAAACTCAAAAGTATGTGAGAGATGCAACTATACAGCCAAACTGGAGGCCAAGCTCTCTCAACCCAAGACTGGCACAGTCAGTCAGGAGGAGAAGGAAACCACCCGCACCACACAACCAGTCTCACATAGACCAATCGTATCAGCAAACAAGACACATAAACTCACAAAAAGATACTCAGAGGCTCTAAATAAAAATCTGCCAAGGCAGCAGAGACCTCCAAAGCAGACATCCAAGCAACCACTACCATCTAACAACTCTCTCGTATCACATACTTCACAAAGTCAGTGTGCCACACAGTCGCAACCTTTAAGGCTAAATAACACACCAAATAAACTAGTAATAGGAGACTCTATTATCAGGCACATTGACAACCCTCTCACCAGACTGAACAAGGAGAAGGTCACTCTAAGCTGTTTGTCGGGTGCCAGGATCCGCCACATAACACAAGCACTCAGGTCACTCCACAGCAGGTACAAATATGACTCTATCATTGTCCATGTTGGTGTGAATGACCTGAGATGTACCTCCTTGGACTACACGAAAAGAGCACAGAGGAGCTCTCGGATCATGTAGCTCAGGCTGGTATGACCCTGACCCTGAGTAGCATCTTGCCCTCACCAAGAATGTTGCCACAGTATAAGACAAAATTATCAATTGTAACAATTGGCTAAGCTATTGGTGTCATTCAAAGGGGATCCAGTGTCTGTCAGCCTGGGATGACATGCTTGACAAGGCACGTTACTTTGCTAGGGACGGCTTGCACCTGTCACCCTTAGGCTTTCGAATACTGGCTAAGGCTCTTGCCACCCCCATAGTGCCTTTTTTAGGCAATGCTCAAAAGACAAACCCACATCCATAGAAAATGCAAGAAACAAAAAACTAAGGGTAATGCTACTCAGCACCAGAAGTCTAAACCTTGAGGCACTCCTTAGTATGGAGAAAATCGATATCTGTGCAGTAACAGAAACCTGGTTCAAGGCTCCAGAGTGCACCCTAGCACTACCAGGATATAACTCATACCATTCTTTTTGGCCCCAGAACTCCGACCAAAATACTAAAGGCGGGGGAGTATCCATTTTCATCAAGGATACCCACACCTCCAGGTTATTGGCACTGCACGAGGCATCGGAGACGATCCATGTGCAACTAACAGTGGGCAAAACTGCTTTTCAGTTTGTAGCCTGCTACAGATCACCCACCTTGTCCCAGGACCCCCACTCGGCATTCCTGAGAACATTGGTGAATATGAAGGTCTCACCAAACGCATTGATATTGGGGGATTTCAACTATCCAAACATTGACTAGGAAAACTACTCAAGTCCAAACTCCTTTGCCCAACGGTTCCTGGAAGTTATAAACTCAAATGCCATGGAACAACTCGTCACCACTCCCACAAGAGGGGACAACATATTGGACCTGGTCATCACCAACATGGGGGCTCAATGTTCCACACCAGAGGTAAACCCCTTGTTGGTAAGATCAGACCATAAACTAATCACTATGGACATCCACATCCCAACCCCACACCCAGCCAAGGAAACCACTGTGAAAAACTTCTCAAAAGCAAACTTCACACTCCTCAAGACCGAGGTAGAGAACTTCAAAGCACCCAGGTTAATGGAAAATGCTACCCAAAATGCAGAATCCTTCACAAATGCATTCTATGAGCACCTACAGGAATGCATGGATCATGCCATCCCAAGTAAAACCAAGACTCACTCCTCCAAAAACAGGAGACCAGTCTGGTGGACCATGGTCATAAATAAACTTTACAACAGTAGGAGGAAACTATTACAAGATAGGGCAAAATCCCAAAAAGGGAAGGCATCCCTGATCAGTACTAGCAAGAAACTTCGATCCCTCATAAAATCATCAAAGGCTAGCTTCAAAAGAAAAATTGCCAAGGATTCTAAAGATAATCACAAGGCTTTCTTTAGCTACATCAAGAATCTGGATGGTAACTCCCAAATCTGCTCTGAGCTGGTGCAAAATGGTACGAAGTACACTGAACCCACTGACATTGCCAACATCCTGGCAAACTTTATCCCCCCTCCCCCCCAAAAGGACCTGTGTCTATCCCAGAAGTATGCAGTCCCCCTGACATCACAGACACACAGGTGAAAGCAGCCCTTTCTAAAGTAAAAAACACAGCATCAATGGGACCAGATTGCATCCCGGGCTGCGTCTTACATGAACTCCAAAAAGAACTAAACCCTCACATAAATTCACTGTTTCAACTCAGCCTCACCACAGGTTATGTACCCAAAGAGTGGCGTACAGCAATGGTAATTCCTCTCCACAAAGGGGGCACCACAACGGATCCCGGAAACTATCACCCTATAAGCCTGACTAGCCTGGTCTGCAAGGCTATGGAGCACAAAGACATTGGGAACCTCCAGACACTGGACTCTACCCAATTCGGCTTTGTTAAAGGCAGATCTTGCCTCCTAAACCTAGTTGACTTCTTCGAAACAGTTACCAAAGCCATAGATGAGGGAAAGGCAGTCCACACAGCCTACTTGGACCTTGCAAAGGCCTACAACACAATACCCCACTCTGGTATCATAAATAAGCTTACCAGACTAAATATCAACCCATTCATCACAAGATGAGTTGCAAACTGGCTCAGGGATAGAACTCACATGGTCAGAGTTGTGGGTGCCATGTCTGACTCTAAACCGGTTACAAGTGGCATCCCACAGAGCTCTGTCCTGGGACTCCTCTTGTTCGGTATATACTTCTCTGAGGTACAGGCAAGCACGGGAGGACTGTGGCTGACCAAGTTCACAGATGATTGCAAACTGGGAGCCATAATCGACTCTCCGGCTGACACAAGCATCCTCGAGAAGGGTCTTATGAAGATGGATACCTGGTGTCAGAACCATGGCCTCAAGCTAAATGCCAAAAAATGTATAGTCATCCCCCTTTGGGAAAAACAAAGTGTCCACAAGCTACCACATAGGAGGTAATCTGCTAAGTAAGGAAGAAGTAATTAGGGATCTGGGGACCCAAGTAGTTAGTAACCTCTCCTTTGACAATCACATTGCCAAAGTGGTTAGAAAAACCTTCTATATAGCTCACCTAATCACAAAAGTGTTCACATCTAGATCAAGAGAGGTCATTGTGCCCCTCTACGCATCACTCATCAGGCCCATAATTGAGTATAATGCCCCACTTGGGATGTACATTACCCGACACCAGTAACAGCTGGAGAGACCTCAAAAGTACCTCACCAAGAAGATCGTGGGCCTCAAACAGATGCCCTATGCAGCTCGACTAAAGAAAGTCCAGCTCTACTCAATTGCTTACCACCTACTCAGAGGCGATCTCTGCCTGACATACAAGGCCATGTCTAACCCGGAACTAATGGACATGCTCCACCTCATGAAAACCAAATCCATTAGAGCTACATGCTCCAGGGATATAAACCTCAGCACAGCTATAAATAGGACATGCTGGAGGGATAGATTCATATCCCAGAGGCTTCCCTTGCTCTGGAATAGAGTCCCAGTCCATGTTAGGTAGAGCCCCTCGCTGACCCTCTTCAAGAGAAATCTCAATGAGTGGATGGGAAATCGTAAATTCACTCCTGGGATCACTTCTATTGCCCTGCTGGACAGGGGCTCAGGAATCTAGTCTAAAAGGGAGGCGAAAGCCAACATATTCTGGCTAGGCTTATAAATGCCCTAGGGCAGAAAGCCTAGTACCTACCTATGAACCTATAAAATGTAGACATCTAAAAGGTGTTATAACTGATTACTTTTTAGTTGTGTCAGTTCATATGCTGCATTTAACTATCATGCTGATATTGAAAACAAGTGAGTGGCTGTGTCACATTACAGCATGTCATCTCCTGGGCAATATTCTTATTATTAACAGTGGTACTGGTCTGAAAGAATGCAATGTAATAAAATATAATAAACTCCAACTGCAAGCAACATCACAGTTATCTGTAAACCAAAACTAATAAATAAAAGCAGATAATGTCCTTACTTGAGCCAAAATATAAATTTACTAAGCACTTTCATCAGACTTACAACCAGACTTTATCAAATTAAATTTATATTTTGGCTTGAGTGAGGACATTATCTGCTTTTTATTTAATATAATAAAATACAATTTATGTATTACAATGCAGTGACTGAAAAATATGTCTTTTAGATCAGTACACTTAATTGATTAATGACCAAGAAGTTTCATAGTAGTGTCATAGTATAGTACTAGGCTATCTGCCCTGGGGCATTTGTAAGCCTAGCCATAGTGATGTGGCATTTGCCACCCCATGAAATGGTACAAAAATGTACAGAATAAATTAAGAGTACTGTGTCTAGTAGTGACACAATGAATGTCCCCTTATATAATAGAATTAGTTTACTGTGCCCCTGTTTAGCAGTGACACAGATGTGACCCCTGAGGTAAACTTACGATCTCCCATCCACTCATCAAGATTTCTTTTGAAGAGAGTCAGTGAGGGGCTCTGCCTAATACGAACTGGGATCTTGTTCCAAAGCATGGGAAGCCTCTGGGCTATGAATCTATCCCTCCAGCATGTCCTATTCATACTTGTGCTGAGGTTTAAGTCTTTAGCTCTCGTGGTCCTGATGGACTTGGATTTTTTGAGGTGGAGCATGTCCATCAGATCCTGATTGGACATGGCCTTGTACGTCAGGCAGAAATCACCTCTGAGCAGGCGGTATGATACTGAATAGAGCTGAAGTTTCTTCAGTCTGGCAGAATAAGACATATGTTGGAGCCCCTTGATCCTCTTGGTGAGGTACTTTTGTGGTCTCTCCAGCTGTTGCAAATGCCGGGTGAGGTACATACCAAATGGGGCTTTGTACTCAATCATAGGTCTGATGAGGGAGGAATATAGGGGTACAATGACATCCTTGGATCTGGATGTGAATCCCTTCATGATGAGGTGTGCAAGGTAGAATGTTTTTCTAACCACTTTGGCAACGTGGGTATCAAATGAGAGGTCGCTGTCAACTTGGGTCCCTAGGTCTCTGATTACTTTTTCAGTACTCAGTGGGTTGTTGTCTATGTGATAATTTGTGGGTACTTTGTTTTTCCCAAAGGGGATGACTATACATTTTTTGGCATTTAGTTTAAGGCCGTGACTCTGGCACCAGTTGTCCATTTCTGTGAGGCCTTTTTGTAGGATGTGTGTGTCTGCTGGTGTATCGACTATGGCACCTAATTTGCAGTCATCTGCGAACTTTGTCATTCACAGCCCTCCCATGTTTGCTTTAACATCTGAGAAATAAATGCCGAACAAGAGGGGTCCCAGGACAGATCCCTGTGGGACACCACTTGTGACTGCTTTTGAGTCTGACATTGCTCCAGCGATTTTAACTTTATGGGTTCTGTCCTTTAGCCAGTTTGCAACCCATCTAGTGACATAAGTGTTTATATTTAAGCTGTTGAGCTTATCTATGATGCCTGAGTGGGGTATTGTGTCGAAGGCCTTAGCCAAGTCCAGGTACGCTGTATGGACTGCTTTGCCCTCGTCAATGACTCTAGTGACTGTTTCGAAAAAGTCAACCAGGTTTAAAAGGCAGGATCTGCCCTTTACAAAGCCGAACTGGGTGGGGTCAAGTGTCTGTAGGTTCCCTATGTCTCTGTTTATGAGTTCCATAATGATTCTTTCCATAGCTTTGCAGACCAGGCTGGTTAAGCTTATGGGGCGGTAGTTTCCAGGGTCTGTAGAGGCACCCTCCTTGTGGAGTGGGACCACTGTTGCTGTACGCCAGTGTTCAGGTACATATCCCAAAGTAAGGCTAAGGTTAAATAGCATTTTTATGTGTGGGTTTAGCTCCTCTTGGAGTTCACGTAACACGCAACCCGGGATACCGCCAGGTCCCATTGATGCTGTGTTTTTTGCTTTGTTTAGGGCGGTTCTCACTTGGACATCTGAGATGACAGGGAGATTACATTCAGCTGGGATAAGTATTTCTTCTTTTGGGGGTGAAGGAGGGGAGAAATTTGCACTGAACCTGTCAGCCAGAATGTTGGCAATATCTGTGGGTTCAGTGTATTTTTTATTGTTGTGAACCAACTCTGAGCATATCTGAGGGTTTCCACCCAGGTTTCTAACATAGCTGAAGAAGGCTTTGTGGTTATCTTTAGTGTCCTTAGCGATTTTTCTCTCAAAGTTGGCCTTGGATGTTTTTATGAGAGAACGTAGTTTCTTGCTAATGTTGATCAGAGATGTCTTCCCTTCATGGGATTTTGCTCTGACGTGCAGTAGCTTCCTTCTTTTGTTATACAATTTGTTTATGGCTGAGGTCCACCAGACAAGACACTTACCTTTGGTGGAGAGGGACTTGGATTTGTTTGGGATTGCATGATCCATGCATTCTTGGAGATGTCCATAGAAAGCATTTGTGAAGGATTCGGCATTGTGGGATGTGGCATCCACTGGCACAGTGGGCTTAAAGGATGCCATCTCAGTCTTAAGAAGAGTGAAGTCTGCTTTTGAGAAGTTTTTCACTGTGGTCTTTTGTGCTGGGGGTGGAGGTGGGATTTGTATATCCAGGGTGATTAGTTTGTGGTCAGATCTCACTAGTGAGGGGTATACTTCTGGTGTGGAGCATTTTGTCCCCATGTTTGTGATGATCAGGTCTAGTATATTATCTCCCCTAGTGGGAGAGGTGACTAATTGTTCCAGTGCATTTGAATTTATGAATTCCAGGAACCTTTGGGCTAGGGTATTAGGGCTAGAATAATGTACCCAACCTATGTTTGGGTAATTGAAGTCTCCCAGTATGATGGTATTTTGTGATACATTCATATCCTCCAGTGTCTTCAGGAAGGCTGAGTGGAGTTCTTGAGATTGGGAGGGTGGTCTGTAACATGCTACCAGTTGTATAGCAGTTTTGCCTATGGTTAGTTGCACCTGTATGGTCTCTGATGCTTCATGTGTTGCTACTAACCTGGAGGTGTGGGTGTCTTTGATGAATATGGACACTCCCCCTCCCTTTGTGGTTCGGCCCGGGTTTTGGGGCCGAAAAGCATGATACGAGGTATAACCTGGTAATGCTGGGGTGCTCTCAGGAGCCTTGAACCAGGTTTCAGTTACTGCACAGACGTCGATGTTCTCCATGCTGAGGAGTGCATAAAGTGCCTGCATCTTGAGATTTAAACTTCTGGCATTGAGCAGCATTAACCTTAGTTTTTTTCCATTATTGTTTTCTAAGGAGGTGGGTTTGTCTTTTGAGCCTTGCCTAAAAAAGGCACTATGGGGGTGGCAAGAGCCTTAGCCAATATCCGGAATCCCAGTGGTGACAGGTGTAAGCCATCCCTTGCGAAGCAGCGTGGCTTGTCCAACATGTCATCCCAGGCAGACAGACATTGGATCCCCTTAGAATGACACCAGTACTTGAGCCAATTGTTAAAGCTGATCATCTTGTCTTTGTATTGTGGTATCATTCTTGGTGAGGGCAAGATGCTGCTCAGGGTCAGGGTCATACCATCCTGGGCTACATAATCGGAGAGCTCCTCTATGCCTCTTTTCATGTAGTCCAGGGAGGTACGTCTCAGGTCATTCACATCAGCATGGACAATGATGGAGTCATATTTGTACTTGCTTTGGAGTGACTTGAGTGCGTGTTTTATGTGGCGGATCCTAGCTCCCGATAGACAGCTCACAGTCACCTTCTCCTTTTTCAGCCTGGTCAGCGGGACATCAGTGTGTCTGACTATAGAGTCACCTATTACTAGTGTATCAGGAAAGGTGTTTGGCCTTACGGGCTTTGATTGGTTGACACACTGATTTATTGAAGTATGTGTTGCCTGTGTTTCGTTTTGAGGTGCTGGATTTTTGGGTGTCTGCTTTGGGAGCCTCTGTTGTTTTGGTAAGTTTTTTATTAGAGCCTCCGAGTATGTCTTTGTATTTTTATGTGTTTGGTTTGCAGTTGTGGTAGGTCTATGTGGGACTGGGATTGTTGTGTGTGTGGTTGCCATCTCCTCCTGTCTGGTCATGCCAGCCCTGAGTTGAGAGAGTTCAGCCTCCAGTTTGGCTATATAGTTGCATCTCTCACATGTATTTGTGTTTGTTGGGAGGAGGAGAGGGTTGTCTGTGTACATGAGACAATTGTAGCATTGTCTCAAGATATCCAGATTGACCAGCTGAACTGGAGACGACGCCAGTAATCTACCACTCGACATGCTAGAACTGTATAAGGGAGTGCTGTACCTTTAAGGGAAGTGGATATTCACAGGGGTGGTAAGTAGATGTAGTGCTTTACTTAGTACGAGAGTGCTTACTTAGTAGAGAAGTACTGAGAACAAGTGCTAGGCTTATAATATAGTAAGTAGTCTGGTTATACTAAGAGTAGAGCTTCCTTAAGTGCCTGTAAACTGGTCTAAACTAGTCGA
This sequence comes from Protopterus annectens, assembly GCF_019279795.1. Lineage (NCBI taxonomy): Eukaryota > Metazoa > Chordata > Ceratodontiformes > Protopteridae > Protopterus > Protopterus annectens. The sequence goes on from NC_056726.1 coordinate 1,877,185,758, forward strand.
GGAAGGTGGGAAAACAAGGATTATTTTTTTGTTTTTTGTTTTTTTGGTAGAAACACACAGAAAATGCAGGAACAGTGATAAATTAGTTACACAGGCTAGCACACTTTAGTGGGCAGCCTCCACAGTTAAATTAAACAAACAAACAACAAACTTTCGATCAGATTCGGCTAAAATGTAACTTTAAGTGCAGATTTTAAAATAATGCAGTAAACAAAATAAATACAATAATAGCTTTGGTAATTTGTCATTAAACTGTGCAACATAACTAAAGCAAAATGATCATTTATTTTCACTTTTCATAACTGTAAAATCCAAGTTTAAATTATTTACATTATGTAATGCTGCAAAGATGGAATGTAATGGTGTCAAATTCTTCAGGATGGGAGTTTACACAGTGTTGTATCACCTGCCAGTTTTGTAAATTATTCAACTGCAGTGTTTTTCTAATTAGTGTATATGTTTTGTTTGATATTTTCTAGCCAAAATTCAAATTGCCTTTGCTAATTTCTCCAAATGACTTGGGTTTCTAATAGTATGACAGAAATGGACCCTTCGCCTGTCAAGAGTGATTAGATTTCACAAAATTAGTGTTGCTTCAGTCTTTGGTGTTTCTCATGACTGCTCCTCTCAGCACCTGCAATACACCTAGAACTGTCTCCTTCAGCAGTTCATATGGAGTTATGTTTATCAATAGCATATGCTTGAAATGCTGCTGTAGTATGCTTGAAAATTACTTTGTATTTGCCCTGTTGCTCTTACAACAATGGAGCTATCTGGGTGACTTTATCATACGTTGCTCTAGTTTCTGCTTGCGTATCTTGGTATTTTGTGACTTTGTGCTGCTCAGTGCATAGACACTATAATTGCTGGGTATGGCTATTTCATTGATAAATGCTGCTTTTGTCCTTTTTTCTTTCATTACTACTGTGGTTTTCTTGCTTCTGTTTTCATAACTATTGGTATTGGATGAGCCCATGTGATCAGAACGTCTTTGTTTTCATTACTGCTTTGTGGCCATGTATCCAGTGCTTCCCGGACACTTGTATGTTGTAGTGTTTGTACAATCCCTAATGCAATAGTCTTGCCACATTGTTGTGCCTGTCAGTATACAGACCCATAGCCATGAGTATATTGTACCCAGCAATAAGACGTGCAACTTTTTTTCTAGTTTTATATTACAGAACCTATATTTATTTGTCTGTATTCCCCACTTTTTATATAGACTTTGTAAACCATTGTGTATGTAGCCTGCTATCTTGAGCCATCATTATTAGCTTTTCATCTTTTGGTTTAAAATCACATCTTCTTAATCATTCATGCATCAGATATTGATTAGTGTGGTTGTTCCAGGAGTTTTCTATACCTGCCACTGTAATTATAGCGTTTCCAGTTTTCTTTCCTTTCCTTCTTGTCATGCTCTCTATATTCTTTCATTCTTTTGTTTGGCTAGTACTTTCTGTTGATTTTCATTTGCTTCTGATTTTGTTTTAATTATTGCTCCTTCTCAAACTGCTTCTGCTAATCTGAGTGCAGTCTCTTGGGCTTGTATTCTTTATGGTTTAGAACTTTCACTATTTTGAATTTGATGATGTCAGATTGTATGCAGTCCCACAGTTGGAGACCTATGCATATAGCCAAATGTGAGGATGTTCATATCTCCTTCAGAAATTGCTTTCAAATAGATTAGAAGACCTTCTCCGGGCACCAAGAATCAAATGCAGTTGCTTTCATGGATGAATGGTCTAATGCAGAAGGTACCACATTTGCAAATTGCCATATATATCACAGACTTATATTATAACTGTGTTTTTCATAAGGTCTACTGCTGCTATAGTGAATTATTCATTTACTGGGCAAATGTTTTAGTGGTCAGGCACGAGAATAGGTGCATAACTACAACTTTGTGCTGTAGCTATTAGAGGGGGCCTGCCTATAAAAAAGGAACAGCTGTGCTTTTGGCTGAAATCTTGCCTGGAAAAGGTCCCTGAGACAGCCCACTCTTGCACTTAATACATGAATAACTATAAATAAGCAGACAAACAAATAAATAAATAATCGCCACACTCACAATTCAGATATGGTTTGTCTTTGCAGTGAATGGTTAAAAAGTGTTAGGTAGTAGTCTAAATCATTATGATGCGTAAGCACAACAGGTAAGGGTGTAGGTCATTCACAAATACAGCCATAGCAGAGAGACAGGTTATACTAATGTGCAACAGTTAGAAGATGCTTCTAAAACTCAATATGTAAATTAAGATATAATGAGATGTAAATGAGGAATGTGTGAAAAACTGTGCAACTTTCTTATGTAAATGAGCCTTCCTACCTTTTGTGATTTAGAGTTGTCTTTTAAAACATAACTGTACAGTATGCAGAAATGGATGATACAATTCTAAACCACACCTTTTCTGTCCACTTTGCAATTTGCAAAGATGCTTCCTTCACTGAAAGCCTGGCTGTTTCCTGCTGTGAATTGCTCATTTTGGCTGTGCCAATACCTAGTGTGTGAACACAGCATTCAATATGACACTTTACAAATCCCATGTATTTGCTAAGTTACACTTACATAACATTGCTGCATGTTGTTGGTGTTATTACTCATGCTGGATTACCATGGTCTTTACTCAGTTTGTCTGGTGAAGTTTTTTAGTGTGAAATTCATTTTAAAATGTATTACTTACATATGTAGCATTATCGAGGGCTGTTACAGCACATTTCTGTGAAACAAGCATGTGAAATGGCCTTGATGATGTACTGGGGATTTCCAGAACCTTTCTTAAGTTCTGCAGATGCTACTACACTCAGGATAACCAGACATCCAATGACGGGGGGAGGCGGTTACTGAACTACATATTATTATTATGTTTGCATTAATGCAAACTGAAAAGCTTTTGGTGTGGATTAATGAAATATGTTTTATAAAGTCTAATTAATGATGAAAACATCATTATAATATCACACTAGCAGTAGCAATGCAAAATACACATATTAAAATGTGAATATTAATGGCAATAATTCATTCCACTTAAGCCTAGGCACTTGAAAGTTGTTACTCGCACAACAACACTTACAAAACTCTGCCCTTTCAGAAACTGTCTCCAGAGGTTGCCATAGCAGCAAAGTTTTTACTAATACCTAGATCAATACATAGTCATCTCCCAGCGATAAAGCTATTTGGTGTCTCTGAATGCATCAACTGCAGACGTTAAGTACTGCCTGTAACATTTTATTTTCATTTGTGCAGCATTCCTCAGTTTAACTTTTTTTTTTGTAGGACTGATACCCTCCCTACTTTGCAGCCTAAAATTTAATATAATTAGTTCCTTATGATCTATGCTGTAAAATGTTGCTTATATTTACACAGATAAATGTTGCATTTACTAATTACAAAGTTATGGAGAACAGGATGAAATGCAGGATGAAGGAGGAGGTGTTTGCATAACCAAACCTGTTAGACACATGAAGTACTTGAAATCACACTCCACATACATTCAAGTTCAGAAACCTCTTCTTTTTGCTCTCTTCTTTGTTATATTTCCACAGCTGCTGAGACAGTGGAGTATAATGTGGTGAGGTATCAGTGTAGGGTGCAGCAGTTGGTCTCATATGCCCATAAGCATGTTTTCACATTAAGTAGGAAGTAAGAGATTGGTATATAAAAATAAAAAATAAATTAAATTGAATAATAATAATAACAAGCCAGAAATGTGGGATTCAGGGTCTGGTTGAAGCTGGTGGCTGAGAGGGCAGATGTTCTTCATACCACATTGCTGCAGTCCTAACACTTGGGTAGTCCGCTGTCCCAGTCGGCCCGAATACCAAAGTATATGGCTGACGTCGGTCAAGGCGCATTAGTCTGACGTCAGGACGTCAGGGTACAAATGCGCATGACCGACGTCATATCCTCAGTCTTTTTTGCCGCATGGTCCGATGCAGAAGCAGTTTTGCAAGTGCAGGTTGGCATTCTGAGATTTTCCGAAGTCGGAGTTTCAGACCGAATCCAAGTTGGCTAAGTACCCCGTTGGGGATTATTTTGGTTTTTTCTTGCCTCAGTATTTTACCGGATGTCAGAAAAAGTGAATAACTGTATTTCTTGTGGGAAACAGATACCTCATAGGGATTACCATACCTTGTGTATACCTTGCTTAGGGCCTGAGCACGACGTTGTTGGCTGTCGCTCTTGTGCTAGATTTAACAAACGCACTATAAAGAGAAGATTAGATTGTGCCAGGTTAGTTTTTGGGAAGCGGTGTAATTATAAAATGCCGTCGGATGCTCCGACGCCCGCTTCGTCAAAAAAGCGCAAGGACAAAACAGCAAAGCCTAGGCTGGAAGAACCGTCCGTCCCGGATGTCGGGTCTTTAGAGGGCTCGGTGGAACCAGGGGTTCAGCCAGAAATTTCTTTGGAATCCCAGGGAGAGACTTTATTACTGCAAGATGTGACCTCTCAGGAGGTAGGCCAGGCGGAAGGGGCTTCTCAGGTAGCTGTTCTTCCTTCCCTTCCTAAGGTGGTTAGGCACTCCCCTGCTGTTTCCAAGGCTTCTCCCAGGGGCAGGCCAGGTTTTGTTTCAGGAGTTACCCCTAGTTCTTCAGGGTTTGTTCCTAAGAAGCATATGCTTAAGATGGCAGAAGATTTGATTACAATGATTAGAGGTTCTATTCCCCCTCCTGATAAGAGGCCTAGGGTGGAACCTGAGCTTGGGAGTTTTGAGCAGTGTTCGGATGCTTCTGAGTCTTCGGCTGAAGACTTGCAGGAGTATTCCCCTTACTCTGATTCTGATGTAGATGATTCTACTCCTTCTGCTTCTCCTCCTGAGGATTTTTCATTTTCAGAGACTCTTCATTCCATGAGGGAGCATTTTAAATGGGAAGGTCAGGATTTCTCTGATTCCAGGAAAAGGCTTAGGGAATTTTTGTTTCTACCCCAGCATAGGCCTTTAGCTATACCTCCTGTTCTAGATGTGGTAGAGGATGTTTTTGCAGAGGCTTCTCTGAACCCTGACTCTTTGCCTCCTGCTCCAGTTAAACCGGATAGATATTATAGGGTGCCTGAAGCTCATAAGTATCTTTTTAAGAGTCCTAGGGCAGACCCAGAAACTGTTTCACAGGGGCCTAAAGGTGTTAAGGCTTCTGTTGTTAAAAATCCTGTTCCTCCAGATAAAGAGGCAAGGGCTTTGGATAGATGGGGAAAGAAAGTGTATACTTCTTCCACTTTGGCCATGAGAGCTTTGAATTGCCAGTTTCACATGTTGAAATACCAAAATTATCTCCTTTCACAATTAAAGTCTAAGGTAGATGCTTTGGCGGAAGGTATTGAGTGTAAAGAGTTGCAGGATTTAGTTCATGTTTCTGAACAGGTGGGTAAGCATTCTTTGCAATGTGGTTTTGATGCTGTGCAGGCCTCTTCGAGGGTGGCTGCCACTGGTTCGGTTCTTCGCAGGCACGCCTGGTTGAGGGATCAGAATTTAGCTGAGCATGTGAAAACAAGGATTTTAGATGCTCCTTTACAATCTGATGTGTTGTTTGGTTCGCCTGTGGAAGCAGTTCTAAAGAAAATGGAAGACAAGGCTAAGTCTATGCAGACTGTTAAAGATTTTTGCAGGTTCAGCCTCCAAGTTTAGTAGAAATTGGCCTACCAAGGGGTGGACATATCCTGCTTATGATTCCCAGTCTAGGGGTAGGTCTAGACGTGGTAGAGGCAGAGCTCAAGGTTCTTTTAGGCCTAGAACAGGGAGTTCACCTGCTCAGTCTTCTGGTGAGGGCAGGGGTCAGTCCTTTCGTAAACAGACGCAATGACCTGCCTTTTCAGCTGCCAGAATCTTCTCGTCTGGCAGCACCTTTGGGAGGAAGGTTGGCACTTTTCAAAGAAAACTGGAGTTTAATTACCCAAGACAGATGGGTATTGGATATCATTCACCACGGTTACAGGTTTTATTTCCATACCTTGCCTCCTTTCAAAGGCATGCCAGACATTCCTCCTCAACAAAGGAAAGAGGCTCACAAGCAAATTTCTCTGTTGCTCCAAATAGGGGCCATTCAGCCGGTTCCTGTGCCAGAAAGGGGCCTAGGATTTTATTCTCGCCTGTTCCTAGTACCAAAAAGGGGAACACGTGGAGACCAATTTTGGATCTGTCTATCCTCAACACTTATCTGGACATTCCCAAGTTCAAAATGTTGACGTTACAACAGCTTTTACCTCTGCTGGGCAAAGATCACTGGATGGTAACTTTGGATCTCAAGGAAGCTTACCTTCATGTTCCTATCAGACTAATTTGCAGGAAGTATCTGCGTTTTCGAGCTGGGAATTCTCATTATCAGTTCTCTGCATTGCCCTTTGGCTTATCTACTGCGCCCAGAGTATTCACAAAGGTTCTGGCTCCAGTGATAGCTTTCTTCAGGCTAAAAGGAATACAAATCTATCCTTATTTGGACGATTGCCTGATTCTGGCTCAAGGAAGGACGTGCTTCTTCAGCATTTGGAATATGTGATAGCAGTGCTAAGATGCCTAGGGTATTCTGTGAACGAAATAAAGTCCAGTCTAGTACCCTCTCAAGACATGTGCTTTCTGGGTGTGAGACTGAATACAGCAACCCAGATGGCCTTTTAACCCCGGACAAACAAAAGAATCTTTCTCTTTACTTCCATCAACTATCTCATCAGTCCGGGCTGACTGCAAGGACAGTCCTTCAAGCCTTAGGGTTCATGGCATCTTGTATTCTGGTACTTCCCAATGCCAAACTGCATATGAGGAAGCTACAATGGTATCTCAAAAATGTATGGACACAGCACTGCCAGGATTTGGACACTGTCATTCAAATAATGCCTTGCATTCAAAAGGAATTTTTGTGGTGGGCTCAGGAATGTCACCTAAACAAGGGACTCTCTGTGACCCGGCCAGAGGCGAGTCAGATTCTAACGACAGATGCCTCAGACACAGCTTGGGGAGCTCATCTGAATGGAAAGTGGATACAAGACAAGTGGCCTGCCAGACTGCAGCATCTACATATCAACATGAAGGAGATGTTAGCAGTCCAGTTTGCATTACTGGCTTTCAAGGATTTACTTCTTCCAGGGCAGGTGTTGATTCTAACAGACAACACAACTGTCATGTGGTACATCAACAAACAAGGGGAACACATTCTTATCCTCTATGCAGGCAAGCAATGATTTTGTGGGAGACTGCGTTAAGCTTGCAGCTGAATCTTCAAGCAAGGTTTCTGCCAGGAGCACAGAACTCCTTAGCAGATGTGTTAAGCAGGCAAATCATGGATCCCCACGAGTGGAAACTGGATCTTCATGTATTTCAGACATTGACAGTGTCATGGGGAACTCCAGACATAGATCTGTTCGCTTCTCCACTAAACCACCAGCTGCCAAAGTTTTGCACGAAAAGGTTTCATCACACAGCCTGGAAAGTGGATGCTCTTTCGTTCAGTTGGACAAATCTTCATGTGTATGCCTTTCCACCTCTGCCTCTCCTCCCAAAGGTACTTCTAAAGGTCAGACAAGACAAGCCAAGGATGATTTTAATAGCTCCAGATTGGCCTCGGCAGCACTGGTACCCATTGCTGAGGAGTCTGGTGAGGAAGCCTCCATGGCCCTTACCTTTGATTCCACACCTATTGTCTCAGAAGGACGGGCATCTGCTCAATGTCAAGCTTCACTCTCTTCATCTAACAGCTTGGCATATTCTGTTTTGAACCATAGCAGGTCTCAGCTTCCTCAACAAGTTTTGAATGTGATTATGGAAGCCAGAAGACCTAGTACAAGGAAAGTGTACACAGGAAAATGGAAGAGATTTTTATTTTGGTGTACAGCAAAGGATTTGGATGTTTCGGAGCCAAATTTGAGTGTGGCTCTTCAATATCTTACTGAGTTATTGGACAAAGGTTTGTCTTTCTCTTCCATTAAGATTCATGCTGCAGCAATTTCAGCTCACTATGATTGTGACCCACCATTGTTTTCTCATCCTTTGTTCAAGCAATTTCTTAGAGGGGCAAAGAATATAAGACCCCCACGTAGAGCTCCTACTCCTGCTTGGGACCTCAATTTTGTGTTGGAGAAACTCACTCTACAACCTTTTGAGCCTGCAGCTACTGCTGAATTGAAATATTTGTCATGGAAGACTGCTTTTTGTTAGCCATTACATCTGCAAGAAGGGTGTCTGAATTGCAGGCCCTTATGGCGGTTGAGCCTTTCCTGATTTTTCATAAGGATAGGGTATCTTTACGTACTAATCCTTCCTTTATGCCTAAAGTGGTTTCTAGTGTGGCTTTAAACCAAACTATTCATTTGCCTACCTTTTATGCAGATCCCCAAAATAAGGGGGAAAAGATTTTGCACACTTTAGATGTACACAGGCAGTTGCGTTATTATTTAAGCAGGACTAAGGATTTTAGGCAGTCTCAGCAGTTGTTTGTTTCTTTTGCTTTGAGTTCTCAGGGCAAGCCTGTGTCAAAACAAACTATTTCTAAGTGGATTGGGTTTTGCATTGCATTTTGTTATTCCCATCATGGCAAAGAGATTCCAGCTGGGATTAGGCCTCATTCCACTAGGGCTACTGCCACTTCAACAGCATTTCTAAGGGGTGGCAACTAAGGATATTTTGGAGGCAGCTACTTGGAGTTCAGTGCATACTTTCTCTAAGCATTACCACCTTCCTCTCTACTCTAAATCTAGGGCTGGTTTTGCCACGGCTATTTTGCAGGGAATGTTGTCAGCTCCTGCTTCCTTATGATTTGCCAGCCTCCCTTACCTCTGCTTTGGGATTCTACCCAAGTGTTAGGACTGCAGCAATGTGGTATGAAGAACATAGTACAGTTTTGTACCTACCATAAATGTAGATGTTCAAGATCCACATTGCTGCAGTCCAATTCCTCCCTCCTTCCCTCTGTGTTTAGGGGTGGTTGTGTGGGTGAGGTTATACTCTTGTAAATTTGTATATATTGTATATATATTTGGTGCAGGAGTGTGTGGTGTTTTTTGGTTTTAGCCTTATCTTTTTAGGGTCTTCTGACATCTGGGGCAAGAAAAGACTGAGGATATGACGTCGGTCATGCGCATTTGTACCCTGACGTCCTGACGTCAGACTAATGCGCCTTGACCGACGTCAGCCATATACTTTGGTATTCGGGCCGACTGGGACAGCGGACTACCCAAGTGTTAGGACTGCAGCAATGTGGATCTTCGAACATCTACAGTTATGGTAGGTACAAAACTGTACTTTAATAGATGCTGGGGCCCATACCAATCCTTCCTCCAGTGGGTGAAAAACTTCTTGGTTGATTCTGATCATTAAACCACCAATAACCTTGGGCATCTTCATCTTTGGGGTCACCCTGCCCAGATCCAATAGGACAGGACAGGGGAACATTTGAGGTTCTCTGGAACAAGACTACACCAGTCCTGTGATCCTCCTTACCATCCATTTTTTGTATATTCACTATCTGTATGTTTTGTCTCCCCCTCCCACAATCAGCTCACCATAGTGCTCCTGTCAGTTTTGTCTTCCTTTGTTTTGTCTCAAAATGTTCCTTAACTCTTCTCTAGCAATCTGCACTGCACACTTTGCCTGTTTTCCTTTCCTAACTTCTTTATTTAAAAAATTGGAAAATGGTGGTCTATCCCCATCAAAAATATTGCCCATCCTTTCTGACCTCCTCAAGCACAATCCTCTTAATGTGGTTATTTTGTTTTTGCCTACCTTCTTCATTTCCTTATAAAAGCCACAACAGGATGCTCACCCTCAGATTGAATACATAATCTTTAAAAAAAAAACTGATAAGCTGCAGGCTATAAGTGTTGAGTCATAATCAGTGCAAAATGTTGTGGATAGATCTCTAGGAACCCATGTGCGTTTGCCATTACTGCCTCCTGCCGAAAATAGTTGACAGTATCTGTTAATGTATGTACATGAGGATTTTCTCCACACAAAGCTATACTTTCTTATTACTTTATGTGGGAAAGTATACTGGGTGCACCCTGAAAAGGGTGAGCTCTGAAACCAGTGCTGGATCATTGCACGTTGCAGATTTAAATGTAGGAGTAGTAGAATGATTCATATGTACTTGTTGGACACCTGTGAATCCTGGGTTATGAGTACCATCATTAGTCAATACTCCATCTCAAGACCTGAAAGCAGTTTGTAGAATATATGCATATATCATGGGAATATTTCCTCCTCCCCACATAAATTAGCCTTTACATTATCAAAAATATGAATGTTTCATTTGCTTTGAAATATTTGAAGTGCATTCATTATTTGGAAAAACATTTTAATGTAGTTGCTAAGGTAGAGCTATTGTATGTGTCTGCCACTTTACATTACCTGTGTAGTGTGCTAAATTTCAGATTATGGTACTTTAATTTAATGCGGTCATACCTACCAAACAAAGCTGGTCCACTCCTTGCACTGTATAAAACTGCATCTTGCAGAGATCTATTGATGCATCATTTTACCCAAATAGCACTGAAGGATTTTTTTTTATTAAAATGCCACACAGTCAAACTGGTAATACAACATCAAGTTCTGTCTGAAAATATTTACTGTCTGCTGTGGGTGTTAACTCAGATAAGAGAATGAGCAAACTGTACTTCAGCACCCTGATTGGACAATGAACATTCTCCAGCAGGGTATTAATGTACAGTAATGGGTGAACTGTATTTCAGCACCCTGATTGGAGAATGAACATTCTCCAGCAGGGTATTAATGTACAAGTAGTGCCTACTAAAAATGAGTCCTCTGCTTCACAGCAGCATATCAAACTGCTGTGGAGCTTGGACTGAAAAAAAACTAACGGCCCCCATTACTTTACAATCACTAAGCAGCCCTTTTGCTGTTTAGAGAGTGTAAAAAAATAAACTGAAAAAGGTGTATGTGTATGTATGTATGTATGTGTATGAGTGTGTTTATGTTTTTGTCTGTGTGTGTGTGACTGAATGCCTATATGAAAGCAAAGGAGACTGTGTGTATGTGAGAGAGATCGAGAGAGAGTGAGTGCAATGTTGTGTGAGTGAACGCATGTATGAAAGCAGAGGAGAGAGAGTGTGTCTGTGTGAGTGTGTGTGTGTGTGTGTGTGTGTGTGTGTGTGTGTGTGTGTGTGTGTGTGTGTGTGTATGTGTGTGTGTGTGTGACTGAGAGACAGTGAGAGTGATCTTGTGTCAGTGTGCATGTATGAAAGCAGAGGAGACTGTGTGTGCGAGAGAGAGAGCGAGAGAAAGCAAGAGAGTGGTCTTGTGTGAGTGAATGCATGTAAGAAAGCAGAAGAGACTCTGTGTGTGTGTGTGTGTGTGTGTGTGTGTGTGTGTGTGTGTGTGTGTGTGTGTGTGTGTGTGTGTGTGTATGTGTGTGTGTGTGTGACTGAGAGTGATCTTGTGTCAGTGTGCATGTATAAAAGCAGAGGAGACTGCATGTGTAAGACTGAGACAGAGAGAAAGTGAAAGAGAGAGAGAGAGAGAGAGGTCTTGTGTGCATAGTTCTCTACTGTCCATATTTTCACAGAATATCCAGAATTTAGCTTCATATTTTTGTCTGTTCCTCATAAAATTTGTGGTTTTCTGAAGTCTTGTGGCAAATCAATGAGGAGTGAATTCACTAATAATGACAGGCATTTGAGTTTCAGGCTTTATACCTTTCAGAAAATGCACTGCAATAGAAGATATTTTATTCTAGCAACTTTCTAAATTTATAAGAGCAATATTTAAAATGTGTCCCTATTTTTGGGACGTTGTTCTCCCATTATTTTTGGCTTTGTCCCGATTTTTTGCGCTACGAGGTTGAGAGTTATGCCTGTGTGAATGAATGCAAGTATAAAACCAGAGGAGACTGTTTGTGTATGCGTATGTGTGTGTGAAAGCAGAAGAGACTGTGTATGAGGGAGAGAGCGAGAACGGGTTCTCTGAAAATTGTTGTGTTTTACTTACTTATTATTTTAAGTGCTATATTATTTTTTATATATATTTTTGATGTAAAATGCTTCCTCCAGCACCATTAACATATACTACAGAAAGTTTGAAACATTAGGTGGAGGAACTATTTTACATCAAAAATATATAAAAAAAAATATAGTACTTAAAAAAGTAAGTAAAACACAACAATTTTAGAGAGAGCCCATTTTCTAAACACAGGGTGTGTGTTAATGCATAATTAACACCTTTCCAGGGATGTAGAGACCCTCCACTTGTGTCATCGGGCCGCAAAACACCCCCTGGTGGGCATTAGTTACACATTAACACACATCCTGTCAGGCGTTATTGCTTACTTATTCCATAAGTAGACGCCTTTACAACATTTAGTTGTACAAAACTTTGGCGTTGAACAGGATCGCTATAACGCCTTACTTAGGAATCACTGGTACAGCAATACTGAAACAATCTCTGCTCACAGAATAAAATTCGTCCAAAGGTAAAAAATGAAGACCAGAATTTATTTAGTACAAGGTTTAGCGCTTTCACCTACAACACGTAGGCTTCCTCAGAACAAATAAATTAACTCCTCAAAACATTTAAATACTTGATTTTGGCGCCAAAATTTAAAAACATTTAAAGAGACATTCACATAAAAGTAAGCCCCATACATACATACACCTTTACATACTACATATATATACTCCTTTACTTTCACTTAGATGCACATATGTATAACTTCCAAATAAAATGAATTAATGACATTCATAAATAACATTTAGTTGTATGATATAAAGCATCTGGTTCCAGCACTATCTTTATGGTTCAAACATTTTTACATAGTGCTGTTTATTTATTTGTTAATGAGTTAGGTGGTCTGTGGACCTTGTCTCCATATCTGGGCCAGAAGCACAAAGACAATAAATGTTATGTATGAAATAAGTAAAGACCATAATAAACCATAGAGATGCAAACCATAATGGATTACAGAAGTGCATAATTAATCGATTAGAGTGCCTGCAGTAAGTTATTTACAGACAAAAAGCATACATTTTAGTCTGGACTACTAAGATGTTACTGTTATTAAGCTGTACATCATTTATTGTTTACATATTGTTTAAATGGTACTCATGTATAAAGTGCTTTAAAGCATTGTTTTAATGATAAACAAACATATTCATTCTTGATCTGTTGTGGTAATTGATTCAGTGTAGCTGGAGAAGTTCTCCTAAAAGCCTTCTCCTCAGCATCTTGGAGAGAAGTTGAAAAATTTATCTTTAGAACCCTTTAATCTTCAGTTCCCAGTGTAAGTTAATGCAATATTCTATCATATGACAACATAACGGGTGAGGGGAAATATTCCAGGTAGAGCAACTTAAAGGTAAATGAGAAAGATATCAGAGTATCAGTCAGAGTTAATGGGAGACACCATTTTTTGTAGAGGTACATGGTGGTTATGAGGAAGGTTAGAAAGTGAAATGAATCCTCAAGTCATGTTGATCATGGCATGTAATATGCAACAATTATGGTTAGATTTAAGGGTAATGAATGGTAGCTCATACTTTAACTTCTGAATTATCATTTGAATACTAGTAGCTCTAGCATATTCAAACATGAGAAATTACTGAGCCTACAGATCAATTTCAGCTACTTCAGGACATTAGCAATGCAGCTTTCTACGTGCTACTGAAACGATAGATGTGTTGAAACATATAAAGGTATTTGTACTGCTTAACCATGCCTGTGGTATTGTTCAGTGGACAGTTGTCTTTTGGGCTTGTTGGATCTGCTAAAAATAATTGTTGAATATTTTTCTTTTTTTTTTCATTTTTTTCTAGCATTCATTTTGTCACCTGCCTTCAGCATAATTTTTAGATTTGTGCCATATTACTGTTTTCCCTGTCCTGAGGTCCTGAGTAAATCAATAGATAAAGTCATCTTCTTCTGACTTACAGATTATCTCAGTGCAGCATATCTTATTAACCACCCATTATTGTAGACAAGGTAACAATACCACTATAGGATCATAGGAAGTTACTAGGTTATTGGCTCTGAGACCCTTAAAAGCCAAGCCAAGAATTTAGACCATGTTCCAACAAGTCAGCACACTATGCCATATCCAGCAGGGACACAGGTGGAATCCCGGGGGAATGTTTTGTGTTCCCCATCCAGTTATCCAGGTTGTGCTTAAAAAAGGTTAATGAGGTACTCTGCTTGATGAGGAGAGGGAGTTTGTTCCACAAAAGGGGCAGTCTCTGGGACACAAATTTATCCTGCAAAAAGGGCCTATTGATGTGACAGACCAGGTTGAGGTTGTGCATGTGGTTTACTAGTGGAGCTTGAGTTGTGGATATGCAACAGTCCCATCAAGGTGGGGTCTGAGATTGCTTTGTATACCAGACAGAGGTCACCTCTGAGGAGTCTGTAGAAGACTGAGTAGAGGGACAGGGCCTTTAGCTTATCTGGCCCTGGATTCCCCTGGTGAGGAACCTCTGTGGTCTTTCCAGTTGCTGCATGTGCTTTGTGAGGTACTTGCTGAAAGGGGCATTGTACTCAATAATGGGTCTTATAAGGGAAGACTACAGGGATGTTATGACCACCTTGTCCCTGGATGAGATACCCTTACTAATGAGGTGGGCCATGTAAAAAGGGCACTGCAATTTTAATTCTGCCTAACAATATCTAAACAAGTATGGAAGAAGGGATGCTGGCCAAAGCAATATTTGTTTATTTTATTAATATATTTGACTCTGTGTCTCACCAAGAGCTGGATCATGGTCAAATGGGGCCCTAGACAGGGGAATAAATTGACTATTTCTCCCCATTTACCATATGCACTACTCAAACCGGTCAGTGGGCATAATATTTTCTTCTTTACTTTTATAATGATTATAGATATTTGGATTGAATTTAAAACTTTTATTTCAAATTTTATAGCGCAAGCACTGATAACCATTTGCTATACAAAACAATATAGTCTCACTATGTAAACCGACTTAGCATGAACAGTAAACTTCTCTGACTTTGAAACTCACATATATTCAAATGGCATTGAAACCCACATTAAAAGAAAATGTATCTGGCCAGTGGCAATTAAGCTTACCTCTGGGCTGTTTTCATACCATAGGCCCCCTTGCACACATTTTTAGGGCCATGCATATGTTCTTTGATTCACCTTCCTGATTAGATTAAATTATATTCCTTGTATAATACAGCACCACTTTTTAGAGTGCATTTCAAATTTGTAGTTTTGAACATTTTTCCAATAAGGAATGAAACAATATGTATGAAACAATAATGAGAAAACTACCCATTTCAGAACATTTCAACCATAAAAGGCCACTCAGTCTTCTGTCATTACAATCCACCAATATCAGCCAATATGCGGTGGGAGAAACATACATTTATCAAGTGGCTGCTACCCGCACACCATTTTTTGTGGAACTAGTTTAACACATCCTGTGTAATTGCATTAACTCTCATTTAGTGCATTGTTAGATTCAGTGATTTGTATGAATTACTTTTTTACATGCTCTTTAATTGTTACTGTTAGAGAATCTCAACTGTGACTGTTTATATCTGCTTGCTTATCTTATGGCATTGAATGTACCTGTAAATGCTGACTGAAATTAGTAACCATTGCATCGTTTAATAGTCTATTTTGTTTTGCTCGGATATACCTGTGTCTTACCTAGATTGCTTTTACTGTACAGCATATTTTTAATTGTTTGTCTTCACACCTAAAAGTTTTTTATATTTCTATCCCTCTTAGCTCTCTACCTCCTATCCTATACTAAGGGAGATGCTTGATCTTTCAGGACCCCTTTCTGATTTTTTTTTTGTCTCTACCATCCCAACGTCTGGCCAAGGAAACCTGCTGCCCCAACTCATATATTGTGTTCCCAGCTACCAAAAGGACTAAGAAAGTATGTTCCACCTTGGATCTACCTATTAAGCTGTATTATTTATTTATACCTATCTAGTACCAAGAGAAACTAAGCTAGTGAGCAGGGAAACCAGCAGCAACGTTTTTTCTCCCCTACACCCCAATAGCAATCTGCTATTCTCCTCCCATTACCTTTGTTAACTGTAACTCCATCTTGTAGCTTTATCTAATATTTATACCTTTGTGTACTATACTTTCTGCCCACTAGGTGGCACTCTACTCCAGTCTAGGGTTACACCCTGTACTCCACCTTCCCAAATATCTACTCTTAATACTCTTACATCTCTTATCCCTCGACTAGTTGCTAACCCTCCTGCTACTTTCACTATACTGTTACCTTTTCTTCCTCCCACTAACTGTACTCTGCTTTTTTCTGCCCTTTATTCCACAAAATTTCCCTAACTCTCTCCTGCATTTACCATACTCTACTCACCTGGATATACTTAACTTGCCTCAGGAGCCTGCTGCTCCCTGATTGTCCCTGTAGACTCTCACTTGCCTTCTGTAACCCACTCCATTTGCCCTGTGGGCTCACTCCGCTCCCCTGCCCTACCCCCAAATCCCACCCACCCCCAGTGGTCCTACCTTTATACTTATAAAGCCACACCCCCCTACTTCCTATCCAATAGCCATCCACAACTCATCACACACATACCATCTGCACACCCACTCACATACTGACAACTCTCAATTACCTCTTACACACCTTAATTACTCCACACTCTCTTTACTCCCACCTCCTAATTCTTAACTATATTCTATCATCTCCTTTACCATGCCCTTAACTTATACACTCACCTACATAAAACTACCTCTCCTACTCTCACTACTATCTATCCTTTCTATTCCCTATACTCTCACCTTTTATGAAAACCTACAAGCCACATCATCTTACCAACCCCTAAAACAAACATTAGTAATAAATGAGCTTGTATTCCAAAGCCATTCTAACATAACATCCACCTCAACCTATCTATCACCTAAGTACCACAGAGTTGCCCATTTCTCATTTACACTCTATAGGAAATCACAACCTAATTACAGCAAACCACTGAAGCATCCTTATAGCCCAATTAGACATCCACTCCTTCACGGTGACATTCATCCCAACCCAGGACCTAATAACAACACCCTAACACACCCCTCACCCCACTTCACTCCCTGTACAAGCACAAATTCTCTACTCATAGCTCATCTCAATATAAGAAGTGTTAACAATAAAGTAAGCCAACTACACGCTCTACTAGATACTCACTCTTTCGATATATTATGCTTAACTGAAACCTGGCTTAAACAAGTTACAAAAGACAATGAAATACTCCCACCTGGTTATAATATCTTGAGGTTTGACCGAACTACCAAAAAAGGTGGTGGGGCAGCAATACTGCACAAATCTCATTTACAGGTCACGCCCATACTAGTACGACCACCTCTAGAAACTAATGTGGAAATTCTTATCTCCAAACTCCAGCTCAATACAACTAAATCTATATACATAATATGCTCCTACCTACCCCCAGGCAATAACATTAGTATCTTAGAAAATATCCTCTGCTGGCTTTCTACATCCTTCCCTCAAGAAACCATTGTACTCGGCGATTTTAATATAGACTGGAACACCTGTACCACTCTAGAACCCACAACCCATATAAACCTCTATGGCTTCTCACAAACTATTACTACCCCCACCAGAATCCATAAACCCAGCTGCAAAGAAAGTATATTAGACTGGATCTTAATTAACAGCCACCCTCTCTCCTACAAAGTAGCTATCCTTCCTGATGATATTAGCGACCATTCACTAACCTATCTATCTAGACAAAAATCCTTTATCCCAAATCAAACCACCTTTAAAATCACCCGCAACAAAAAAAATTTTGATCCAGCCAACTTTCAGGCTGAACTTCAAGCCTGTGACTGGTCACCCCTAAGGCACCTGCCAATTGATGAAGCAGTATCCCATTTTAACTCCAAATTCCTACAAATTTTAGAATTCCACGCCCCCTCACGCTCTATAAGAACTAGATACAAAACAGCCCCATGGCTCACTAAAGAAACCAGACAACAAATCCTACAAAGAAATAAAATCTGGTCCAAATGGAGAAACACTAAAGACCCAATTGATCAGCAGTACTTTAGACAGCTAAGAAATGCCACCAAAAAATCAATAATTCAGGATAAAAAAAACTATTTCTTTAAACTCCAACAAAATCACCATAATCAACCTCAAAGCTTCTGGTCAGGCATAAATAAACTTTTACATCCAGGCCACTCCAAAACACCTACCCCATCCGGTCTTTCCCTAAACTCTCCAACGCAGATTGCTGATGCTTTCAATACCTTTTTTACTGAAACTGTACAATCTGTAGCTAACACCTTACCACCTGTTAACCCTACTATCTCATCCCCCCCCAACTACCTTAGCAGCTACCTTTCACTTAAAACCTATTCCTACAACCCTCATCTACACTCTACTTCATAAACTTAAACCTTGTACTCCCTCAGCTGATCTCCTACCACCTGAATATCTTCAGACTGCTGCAAAAGCTCTTGCCTATCCCATTTCAATTCTAATCAATAGAACCATAACTGAAGGCTCCATTCCCTCACTCTGGAAAATCTCTCACATAATCCCACTTCACAAAGGAGGGAACTCAACTGAATTCTCTAACTTTCGGCCCATAGCCATATTATCACCACTAGCCAAAATAATGGAAAAATGTATCCATCAACAATTCCTTGACCACATTCTCCAATATAACCTACCAGCTGACTGTCAACATGGTTTTAGACCATTCCACAGTACCACCACTGCTCTCCTATCCTTTACAGACTGCATTAATAAACATCACAATAATAACATGCACTCCTCTGCTCTGTTCATTGATCTCTCTAAAGCTTTTGATATGGTCAACCATCAAATGCTACTCAACATACTCAACTCTTTCTCACTTGACACACAGGCATTACAATGGTTCAAATCCTATATGCACAATAGACAGCAGGCTGTCCTTTGGGATAATAACCTATCCACACTTCTCCCTATTACCCTTGGTGTCCCTCAGGGCTCTATCCTGGGACCTCTACTCTTCTCCATATTCATTAACGACCTTTCTACTAATTTACCTCTACCTACCAGCATACAATACGCAGATGACTCCACTTTGATTTGTAAAGGAACCACCTCACCTGAACTCCAGTCCATCACCCAAACAGTACTTAACCAAGTAGAAAACTGGTTCCAAAAACGTCGCCTCCTCCTTAATGCAAAAAAAAAACTAAACTATTACTATTTTCTCCAACTTTTAAATCCACCCCAATGGATTTCTCTATTATATCCATCGACGGTACAATCATAACTCCTGACCCAACTACAAAACTATTAGGTGTATTGATTGACAATAACCTCAACTTTGACTCACATATTAATGCCACTATTAAAACTGTAAACAGAAAACTTGGATCCTTATATAGGATAAAACCTTTTCTCACCCCAGAAGCCAGAACTACTATTGCCCAGACCCATCTGATCTCCACCCTCCTCTATGCCTCACCAGTTTATACTAATCTTTCCAAAAGCAACCTAAACAAATTGTCCACCTCTTATAACAATATTGCCAGGTTTGCTACTGGGTCCTCATTTAGAACTCATCACTGCCTAAATCTCAAACTTCTTGGATGGCTTGAACTAAATAACCAGCTAGAATTTCAACAACTCTCCATTACCCATAAAATTCTGTACCAGCCCAGTAATACTCCTATTCTCAGTAGCCTCATCCCCCCCTACACAAACCTTACTAATCTTCGCTCAGCAAATACACTACTGGTTACCATCCAGAAATCCCACAACAAGGCTGGTGATTCTCTTTTCTCTAATACAGTAGGGAAAATTTGGAATAAGCTTCCCACAAAACTTACATCTCTCTCATCATTACCACTCTTTAAAAAGCAACTAAAGATTCAACTAAAAACACAATGGCTTTGTCCTTGTACTAACCCTGACTAACCCTCCCCCCAATATAACATTATTCTATAACTCTCTTCCAATAACCCTCTTTGCAGTATTAGCAATTTCATCCCACCCCCCCTTCTTAGCATCTTATTCCCAAGCTGCTTACACTGAATATGCTCTTATCAACCTTGCTTTCTTCAGAGAGCTCTTATCTTTCCACCTTGTATATATAAACCAATCTACTTCTTTCACTATGAATGTAACTACTTCCCCATGTACTTACATTCATTAATTCTCTTACTTCTCAGTGTTACTCACTTTATCATAGCCATTTTACATCTTTACAAAGGCACATTCATATCCAATTTTCTAATCAAGAATATCTATCTCTTTCCCTTGATAATAATACTGTATTTTACCTTATTAAACTTAGTAGTCACAATCTGTATATTTGTAGTTCTGTATAACTCAATTTGATGAAATAATTCTTCAGGTTTATGTACTGTATATATTGCATGGACTTTCGATTGTCTTGATTTATTTAGTTTAAAGTGGAGCTTTTCTCCCCGGGCCTCTACTGAAAATGGACATGTATCCAGTTAGACTAGCCCGGTCAACAAATGTAAAATAAAATAAATAAAAAATAAAAATGCACAGTCTCTGTAGATAATTCCACGTTAAAGAGATCTGTATCTAATGAAGAGGTTGCTGCTGTCAAACAGCTTTGCATTTCAGGATTTCTTCTACAAATTCTCCGTCTGTTAGCCTTGAAGAATAAATTGCCTATGTTACATAAAAAAAAATAAATGGTAAGCTGGTAATACCGCGATAGGGAATGGCTGGCAAACCAACAACAGGTTCATAGTTACAAGGCATTTCTTCCGAAAGAGGGCACATTCACATTCCTCCCTTATAGCGCACTGCAGTGTCAGCAATCCATCAACTTGATGCAGGAGTAGAACTCAAAGCCTTCTGTCGCAAAGGCAAGTATGCTACCTGTTGTGCTACTAACACTGCTTCCAAATTCTATAGCACAAACACTGATGGCCATTCGCTAAACAAAACAGTTGCATATTGAAAACAGTAAACTTTTCTTTCCTTTAAACTCTCATTCCTTGAAAATGCACTGAAACTCTCATCCCTTGAAAATGTACCCTGATGAAGACAGCTGGTGTAGAGGATTAGGGCACGTGTCTCCTGTAAGCAAGGTACAGATTTTGAGCCTGAGTATTTTTTATTTATTTATTTATATTTGTTTACCGGGAAAGTCCGACTGGACACAAAGTCCTTTTTCAGTGGCGGCCTGGGGAGAAAAGCTCCACAGAGGAATTACATACAGATACATGGGGTAGACGCTGGACAAGATATTTTACAGCAGTGATGATGATTAACATGACTAGCTCCATAGAGAAATTACATACAGAATACACGGTGTAGACACTGAACAAGATATTTTTCAGCAGTGATGATGATTAACATGACTAAGTACAGGAAATTATTTGTTGATATGGCTAAGTAGAGAGAAACATTTTCTAAAAATCTAAATAATAGCATAAGCAGTCACCAGAATAAGAATACAAAACATACAAGGCAAATGTTTAGAATTACCAATTAACAAATTATGTAACAGCTATGGTTGTGAAGGAGATAGTGAAACCACTTTGTAATCGTTTATTTACTAAAAGTAATGCTTTAGCTTGATATGACAGTATGTATGGGCAGTTCTTCTCCCTCCCCAAACTATTTTTATTTATTTATTTATTTATTTGCTGTTGGTTAACCAGGATGGTCCATTGGGCCAAGTGAACCCATTTTCAATGGAGTCCTGGGGAGAAAAGCTCCAACAAGAATACATGTTACAGAGATATATATTACATAGTATACAACTCATAGCAAGGTAAAGTTTACAAACAGTAGAATTATCCATGAAAATAATGATAGAGTGTAATTATATACATTTTTTTTTTTTTTTTTTTTTTTTTAGGTTGATAGATGATATTTAGGATAGGATTATGAGCAAAATATAGGAGGTGAAAGTAATAAGGATAGAGGAAGTGGAGAGTGATTATGTGGGGAGGGAGCAGGAGCATTCCCATCTGGATGTTAGGTAGGAGTGAAGTGTTTTTTTAAAGGTAGGAAGGCTAGCGATGGTGCGAATGGAGGGAGGTAGGGAGTTCCATAATCAAGCTATGGAAAAAGAGAGGAGCTTTTGTCCTGGGGGGGGCGAAAGGGTCTATGGACTACTATTAGGTTCTGATTAGTGGATCTGAGAGGTCTTTGAGTCTGGTGAATTTTAAAGGTAGAAGAAAGGGTGGGACAGAGGGATGGTTGGAAGATGAGTTTGTGTGCAAATGTGAGTTGAGTGTAGGAGAGGTAGTTGGGAAGTTTGAGCCAGTTTAGTTTATGAAGTGGTGTGCAGTGGTGTGTTGAAGCTTTGGTACTAGTGGCAAATTTGGCTATTTTGTTGTAGCAGGTAGATAGTTTAGTTCTAATAGATGATTTAGGTTAGTAAAAAGGGGGCACCATAAAGGAGAGAGGGTAAGAGAAATGTAGTAGAGAGAGTGAGTTTGGTTGTTGATGAGAGGAATCGCTTGTGTCGATAGAGCAGGCCGAGTTTTTGGTGTTTTTTTATGTTTATTAGTAGATGGGACTCAAATTTAAGGTTATGGTCAATTTGAACTCCTAGAAGTTTGGTTTCGGATACCAGTTCAAGTGGAGTATTATTCTGACTGGTGATGGAGAATAGTTGTTTATCAAATGTGTTTATTTTAGAGGGGGTAAATATCATTAATTTTGATTTGGCTGCATTAAGTGCAAGATGGTTATCTTTCATCCACAGTTCTGTGGTGGAGAATGCTTCTTGGGTGAACTGTAGAATGGTTGGAATGGAAGAAGCTGCACAGATGATTGTAGAATCATCAGCGTATTGGATGATACTAGAATGGGGGATAGAGTGATAGTAATCATTTATGAAGATGTTGAACAGGAGGGGGCCTATTATGGAGCCTTGTGGGACCCCTGTGGGGGTGTGTAAGAAAGAGGAGATGGCTTTTTTCCATTTGACAGCTTGTTGCCTGTTTGAGAGATAGCTGGTGAACCAGTTAAGAGTTGCAGGTGATAGGTTTAGCTTTGACAATTTAGTGAGCAGTAGGTTATGGGAGATAGTGTTGAATGCTTTGGAGAGATCAAGAAGGATGGTAGATACAGTGAGACCGGAGTCTCTAGCTTTATTCACAGTTTCAAGGAATGAAAGGAGGGCTGTCATAGTACTATGATTAGGGTGGAAGCCATGTTGGGTAGGACTTAGTAGATTGTTGTCTAATAAATAGGGAAGGAGTTGTAAATGGATACATTTTTCTAAAATTTTTGATATGGGAGAGAGGATGGCGATGGGCTGGAAGTTGGTAATGCTAGTATTATTCCCTCCTTTATGAAGGGGAATGATAAAAGCTTTTTTACAGACTTGTGGAACAAGACCTTCTTGGATGGAGCGGTTTATTAGGATACTAATTGGGAGGGCGATGGCATCTGCAGATGTGCTAAGGAAGTGTGAGGGGATGTTATTGGGGGCATTAGTGCACGGTTTTAGCTTCTTTAGTAGTTTTTTTTTTACAGTGGAGGTAGGGATTGGTTTCAGTGAGAATATAGGGGTTTGTGAGGTAGTAGGGTGATTGAGTGGAGAAGAGGGGAGTGTAGGAAGAGGGCAGGTGGTAGTAGGGGGTGGGTGGTTGCTTGAGAAGGAAGAAGTAAGTTTGGAGATACAGTCAATGAAAAAGGAGTTGAATTTGGTGGCGAGTTCAATGTCTTGTACATTTGGGTTGGGGTTTGGGTTTTCAGTTGTGCCGGGTTTTAGGAGGGATGTTATACCTTTCCAGAATTTTTGTGGGTCAGATTTGTATTTACTTTGGAGGGAAGAGTAATAGTTTTGACGGTCTGTTGAAATAAGCTTTTTTACTGTATTGCGAAGAGTTTTGTATTCATTAAGGGTAGTGGGAGATTTGTGTTTCTGATAGTGTGACCAGGCTTTATCTCTTAATCGCATGGTTTTCAATGTGCTTTTAGTTAGCCAAGGGGTAGTTTTGTTTTTTATTCTTTTGGTTTTTAATGAAGCATGAATATCTAAAAGGCTTTGGAAGGTAGTATTAAAGTGAGTGATTGCACTTTCGAGGGAGGAGAGTATTTAGGGGGCACCAGTTGACTGATTTTAAGGAGTTGGAGAAGGCTTCTGGGTTGAAGTTTTTTAGGTGTCTGAAAGAAATGTAATTATGGGTAGTTTGAACTGGAAAAGGGAGGCGTGTAGCAAAGATGGGAGGGTGGTCGCTTAATGAGTCAGGGAGAGTTCCACTATCAGGGTAGTATTGGGGGTGAGAGACTAAGATCCAGTCAATAATACTGCCAGTGGTGAAGTCTTTAGAGGGTCTAGTGGAGGAGTTGATGAGTTGGGAGAAATTATATAGGTTGATGTTAATGGAGGGGATATAGGATTGAGTGGAGGACCAATTGATGTTGATGTCTCCCATTATGATGGTTTCATTAGATATATTGGTTAAGAACCAGGAGAGGATATCTTGAAGAGTAGAGATATTGTCTCCAGGGGGAATGTAGAAAGAGACAATACATATATTTTTGCGCTTGTTTAACTGAAGCTGGGCAATTATTAATTCTGCATTGTTAAATTGGGGAACAGCTTTATTGTAGGGAGTAATGCATAGAGAGGAGGAGTAGAGTAGGGCTACTCCACCACCTTTTTTGCTGGTTCTGTCTGCCCTGATAATAGAGTAGTTAGGTGGGACTATCTCCTTGTCTTTGATATGAGGTTTTAGCCAGGTTTCGGAGATGCTTAAGATATCAGGATTGTTATGGTGTAGCCTGGCTTGAAGGTTATGAATTTTGTTAGCTATACTTTGTGCATTAAGGGATGCAAATGTAATAGATTTAGAGGTAGAGGAGGAGGTGTTTGGGCCTGGGTTAGGGTGAACATCTCCAGATAATAGAAGAGATGTTAGAATTTGCTTTATTTGGTAGGGGCTTTTCAGTTTTTCTTGATAGATATTGTTAGCTGTTGGGTAATTGTTTGGGAGGGAGTAGTTACAAAGTTTGTAAGCTAAGTTAATTTTGTAGCGAAAGCATAGATTGTTATTGATGGGATAAAGTGTAGGAGATATATGTATGGCTGTGTAGGAGTGAGGTATGTTGAGAGAGAGGGTTGTGTGGAAGAGTGGGGTGTGAGGTAGGGAGTTAGGCTGAGTGAGGTAGTAGATGAAGGTTTGGTTTATATAGAGAATTAGGTGAGTGGAGAAGAGTATATTTTTTGGGGACATGTTTTGGTTTGTAGGGAGTTCTAGTATTTAGTAAAGAGTGAGGTGATTGGTGTGTGGAGGGATCAAAGTGGATGAGGTTTGAGTAGTAGTGGAGGGAAGGGTTTGAGGGGGAGGGAACAAGGAAGAGGAAAGGGTGGGGTTAAGTAGTTGGAGAGGAAGTGGGTGGGGTTATGAAGGTATAAGTTTAGATGTAGTGGGGGTGGGTGGGAATTGGGGGTAGGGGAGGGGAGCGGAGTGAGCCTGCAGGGCGAACGGAGCGGGGCAAACCTAAGAAGGGTAAAGGCAGTGAGAAAAACAATCAGTAAGGAAGAGGGTAAGAGTGGGAGATAGTGTGAGTAAGTGGAAGTGGGAGAGAGGAGAAGAGGGGACACGAGGATGCATAAGGAAGTAGTCTGGGAGTAGTGGAGGTGGAGAGGATGGCCAGGTGAATAGTTAATAAGGACCAGGGAAGGAGACACATTCAAGGGTTTGTGTGGTCTGAGGAAGAGGAGAGTGAAGGAGAAAAATGCTTTAAGCGAGGAAGATATAAAGTAAGAGGTAGGAAGAAGAATGCCGTGAAGGTACAGGTGAGACAAGGCTGCCCTCAAGTGGGCAACATTTGTAACTGTCCTGTGGAGAGTTCGTAGTTGTCGGATATAGAATAAGAAAGAGGATTAATGAAGTAGGGAGAGGATGGCGGGGTGCTAGAATAGAGGTAGGGAGCTGCAGTATATTGGAGACAGGCAGTGGAGTACTTTAGTAGTAGAAACTGCAGTATCCTAAAGACAGGCAGTGGAGTACATTGGTAGTAGAAGGGGGGGGAGTTTGGCTGCTGGCAGATATGGCAGTCTGATTAACACACTTGGGAGGTGTGCTGGATTATATATACATATAGTAGAGGAAGAGGCAAGAAAAATAATTACTTTGTGACAGATAGTCTTGGTTAGTTTGGCTTTGGTCCAAGAATGTCCAAATTGTCCAGGTAAGTGGGTAAACAGGCAGGAAATGGTAGATGGTTATAGCTGGTCTTTGGAGTCCAATAGGGCACCACTGGGAATGGAGAAAGGTAAGTGTGAAAGGCTTACACAGCTAGAGAAAAATTAAAAATACAGTGAGAGGGAGTATGTAGTTAGCAGCGGGTGATGCAGGTGATATGACAGAACTAAAAACATAGCAATATAATAAGCATCATCATCAGGAGTAGAAAACATAAAATCTCTGGTGCAAATAATAAACATCAAGATACAACAGTACATAGTTCAATAAAAAGCATCAGGAACACAACAGTATATAGCACAGGAGCATTCACAAAATAGCATAGTTCAAAGCACACGAGCAATTACATTATAGTATAAAAACTCCATTGTCTGTGTCAGAGCAGCTGTATTTAGCTATTAAAAGTGTTAGTTATAAGCTACAAACAAAGCTATATGGCAAGTGGTGAACTCATTACAGTTGGACCATAATAGCTGGTATTAAGCAAAGACAAAAGTAGAAAAAATGTCAGTTATACCGTTCTATTCTGAACAGGCTAGTAAATCCATTTATATCAATATGCCTGATAGTGGTAATCAAGTTGTTGTTAATTCAAGCCCCAGGTGAGTTTTAAGGCTACAGTTAAGGCCAGGGATTAGTATTTTGTCAATATAACTAGTTAAAGTAGCCAGAGCCTGTGCCAAAATGCAATATTGTGAATTACACAGGCAGCGAATCACGCTTGACTGAGTACACAGGGTGTCAGGGAGATTCTTTGGCATCAGGTAATTTAGTTATTTAATAGTAGTAGTTTAAAGTATTTAGTCCTAAAGGAAGTGAATATCCCCTTAATATAAGAGTGTACTCGGGTCTAGTAGTAACATGTAAGCCGATGAGATTGGCAAGTCATACGCCGTTGTGAGCTGCTAGAACAGCGCAGTGTAAATGGATTCAAAAAAGTGTTTTTGTTTGATTTCAGGTCCCAAATTGCAAGAGGCAGATGGGACATAAGGAAAGCGAGCTGGATGCACCTGTACTATCAAGAAAAATGTCAACACTCAGTATTAGATTTTTATTAATCAATTTCTTTTCAATCCTTGTAGCTCAATCCTAAAACCCTAGAGCTCCTGGCATGTCTAGAAAATATGCATCTAGTCACCCTTTGCCTCCCTCCTAGCCTTAGCTCAGTAAGCTACTGGTTGGCTATTGTCCAATATCCCAGACTAGGTTAGCTGGGGCAGCTCTGTTGAGTAAAATCTGGATGTAAGTTAAATCAACCTACCTAACATGAAATTAGAATATCTACAATGAATATGAGGTCACTGACAGGATGCAGCTTGGAAGTGGATAGTATGATGGTAAGGAGGAGACTAGACATTCTCCTTTCAGGAGACAAGGTAAAATGGCAATGCTGCAAAGTCTGTTGACCTGGAATCTAAAGTTAACTGCTCAGGTAGAGGAGAGACTAGAAATTGTGTAGGAATCATAGTGACAGAGAGATTCTTCTGAAGATAGTGAGAGAAGTCATCAGAATCATTGATAGGCTCATGGCAATCAGATTCCAGTGTAAAGATGGAGTAGCTCTAATGTCTCACTCTATGCTCTACAGTAGGGCTGCCATGACAAGAGGGCATTCAAGTAGCAGTTGCAAGACCTCCTTGATAAAGCAGGAGAAAATACATTGGTCTTAATGATGCATGATCTGAATGCTCATATTGAGACAAATAGAGCAAGATATGAGAACTGCCTGAATTTATATGGTTGGACCAAAAGAAATAACGAAGAAGAGGCCATTCTGGACTCCTCTCTTGCAAATGGTAGTTTCACAGATTCATTTTTTCTTACTAAGCTTACAGCCAAGGAGAACATTGAGAAGCTCAGCCTCACCACCCACGACTTGAGGGGACTGATTAAGTAGATTTTTCCCACATAATCCCAGGGGAATATTTGTAATCACTCATCCAGACTGGTTTTATCGTTGCTAGAGAAGTATATAGTGTAGTATATTCCAGAAAAGGGCGATACCTTTGGCTAGGTACCTGTTGTGCCATTTGGTATTCTTGCTATTGTAGTACAGAGTAAGGTCTGTAGAACAGGTGCCATTGTTTCTACTTAGGTGAAGGAGTTCAAGGAGTTCTGAATCATCCATACGATGGCTGGAGAGTACCCATGGAATTCTTGAGGACACCAAGTAGTGGAGCAGGACTTTTAATCTATCAGAGTAGTTAAGGATAATAAGACTTGAGTTCTTTTTGGTGAGAAAACATTGAGGTCTCTGATAAGTAAGTAAATATGTAAACCCCTCATAGGGTCTGACCAGAGGATAGGACTGAACCCTGGAGATGGGTGTTGTGAGGCAAAGATTTTGAATCACCAGGCTTTGCAACACATGGAAACAGTGACACAGGCACATGCCAGAGTGACCTGCATGCACTTCAGGTAGACTTCCTCAAAGTAAGAAATTGGCATTTATGTTGAATCACAGGTTGTAAAGTAATTTCCTGTGAGATGGCCAACCCCCAGCATAAACTGCTGCTTGCCACCGTCAACTGCATGCAGTGGTCAGACAAACGTCCATGATCATTGCAGACAATGCTGGATACCCAGAAGTTGACTTGAGCAAAACCACAGGAGTCCAGTGGAATACTCATGGAGCTATCACTTCAAGAATTAGACGAAATAGGTGGAACAGAATAAAACAGATCATGCAACACTGTATGTGTGAAGATTATAAAACACATCTGCAGCATAGCAAGCTGTGAAGATAAGGTACACAAAGAAATCTGGTGGTAGAATGCAGATGTTTAAGAAGTTATCAAAATGAAGAAGGAATAGTGGAAGAGGTGGAGTATAAAAAAGGTAGAGTATGCTAAGAAATAGTACTGTCTGGTTAAAAAAGAGAATAAGAGAACAGTCAAAACACAAACAGCATGGTGTCAGAGAACCTTTATTAGCTTCTGGTTGTTAAATGCCATTTACAGGGGATGACAACTACAATCTGATTACAAGTACACATGACATCAAGGATGCACAGACAGGTACTCACTAAGAGGACTGTACATTAAGGTTCAACTCAAAAGCTTTTTCTTATTGCTAGATATGATGGACTACATCAGCAAACAGGTCAGAAAGGACAGATCAACAATGTTTATATATGCAGATGATGTGGCAAAACAAGCAGGTTCTAAGCATGGGTTTCAGCAAATTATACGGTACTGGTGTGAAAAAAGTGAAAACATATGGGATATAGCTGAGTGCAAACAAGAAAGTGGTCATGGCAGTAAATGCAGAAATCATAAAAAGCTAAAAATTGAGAAAAAAAGGGAAAATGAACCTATGAAAAGGGAAACAAGTTAAAGGTAAACCGCATCCAAAACTGAAAAAAAAAACATTGCTAATTTCTCTGTATCAAAGTAAATGATTACTATTTTCTATTTTTTATACCCCAAAATGATCTGAAGGAGGCTGCCATGGCTAGCATTATTTTGTTTTACAGTCAATGGCTTCACCTTCCTTATGCCGAGAGGATAATTTACTGTAGTTTTATCTCTCATCAGTTGACAGCATTGCTGTGACTGCTTACTTTTCAGTGTCAATCTGCATTTGTAATGACTTTGCTTCCTTTGATTTTCATTAGAACCCATCTCTGTTGCAGCATTTTAAGGAATGTTTGAATGACAGGCTTGAATATGCAGCTGAGTTCAGTGTTCAAGTGTGAGAAATCAGACCCCTGTGATTAATAGGTGTTACTTGGGCTAAGATGGTTTGTGTTACATTCAGTTTTAAACATTATAGCTAGAATTAACATCTTTGATGTTAATCTTTCTCCAGCTCCAAAAGAAACATGCACTTTTGCATAAATTACAGTGTAGAAAAAGTAAAAAATCATATACTGACAGAAAACAAGGAGTTAGATTAACATATTTGCTTTCTTTCTTTTTGGCACTGAGTTTTATTACAGGGGAAGACATTTGCATCTGAAAACTAATCTTGAAAGCCCTGACTTTGTTCAGACTCCAGGAGACAGTATTCATCTGAAGTGTGATGCTGGCAATCTGTAACTCATAAGGCACATTTAAATGTCATAAATATAGAAAATAAGAGGGGTCCTAAGATGGACCCCTGTGGGACTCCAAGAGTGATAGGTAGAAGGGTGGATAGGTTATCCTTCCATAGGACTGCTTGTTGCCTACCACTCAGGTACGATTGGAACCATTGGATAGCCTGGGTGTCTAAGGAAATGGATTTCAGTATTTGTATAAGTAGTTTGTGATTTACCATGTCAAAGGCCTTAGAAAGGCATAAAAAGATGGCTGAGGAAAGTTTATTATTGTTTCGATTTTGATCGGTGGTGGTGCTGCGGTAGCATTGTCGCCTCACAGTAAGACTCTGTCTGGTTCGATTCTCAGCTAGACCGTCTTCTGCATGGAGACATGTGTGAATGGGTGTACCTTCGTTGAAGGTTGTACATCAGGGCTGCTGACTTGGCACGTAAAAATCAACTGCCAATCCTTAGCAGACTGGAGTTCCACTGTGGCGACCCCTAACCGGGAAAAGCCAAAAAACACAACAACAACGTTAGTGAAGGAGAGAAGGGCAGTGGAAAGCACAACTGCAAGTTTTAACAACTTGCAGTTGTGCTTTCAGTTCCTCATCTGATGAGCTATACAGTTTTAAATCATCGACAAAGATAAGATGAGAAGTTTACACTTTGTTGTTTTCTAGGAGCCAAATTATAGCCATGACCTAAGCTGTTAAGTAGACAGCTTAATGGGTTAAGGGCAAGGCAGAACAGCAGCGGTGACAGAGAGTCACCGTGGAATATCCCCCTTTGAATTTTTATCCCAGAGAAAATAAGTTGTGCTTTATCGTGGCTTAATTCCAAACTGGTCTGCCACTGTTTCATGGTCACTGTAATGTAGTCGATCAGTGTAGGGTGTACCTTATATATTTTTAAGCACTCTTTTATCCATGAATGTGGGATACTATCAAATGCTTTTTTTGTAGTCAATCTATGCGATACTTAGATCCTTCCCTTTTTATAGTTCTCCACTATGACTTTATTTAACAACAAATGATCCTTTGTTCCATATGACTTTCTTTTATTGCCCTTTTGTTCTACTGCCATAATTGAGTTTTCTTCTAAGTGACTATAAACTCTGTCAGCATTAATTCCCATGTATAGTTTATACATCGTCGGAAGGCAAGTTATTGGTCTATAATTTTTGGGGTAGCTTGCAGGTTCACTTTTAAGTAGGAGCATTGTTTTTCCTGTTGATAACCAGGTTGGTGTCTGTTCTGGGCATGCATATAAATAATTCTTACTCATGGCTAAATCTTCGTGCAAAAAAAAGAAAAAAATATATTCTCTTGTTTT
The DNA here is from genome assembly GCF_019279795.1 of Protopterus annectens. Lineage (NCBI taxonomy): Eukaryota > Metazoa > Chordata > Ceratodontiformes > Protopteridae > Protopterus > Protopterus annectens. Next base: position 1,877,217,214 of record NC_056726.1, read on the forward strand.
TCCTACTTTACTAAGTTAGATTGTCCAGCCTCAGAGTTGCTGATTCCTAGGCTTGTTTGTAGTTCCTGAGTACTGTTTCCTTGCCTTATTTGGGGATAGGGAAGTTACCTTGCTTACCAGTGAGAGTGGGAAGCATTGAGCTGCCTTTGGTCCAGATTTGTGAGGTTTCAGCCAGAAACTAGGAGTTTATTGGTCGTTTTGGGCCAGTTTCCAGCTTTTTCCAGCCCCCTGGTATAAAACGCGCTATACGCGCGTTTTCTAGCTTGTACCTACTCAGCACAGACTCCACGTGGGCCAGCAGAGTTATACGAGCTACAGAGAGCAGAAAAAGCGACTTTTCTGGATAATAAGTATTTTTCTGTTGCCTTACACTTCTGAAAAATTAGCGACTGCATTTCGCCTGCTGTTCTGTTACTTTGCAACTGTTTTTTATTGCATTTAACTTAAATCTGCACTTGTAATCGTCGTTTGTTACTTGTTATCTGTATTGTAGCATTTCCTCTGTGTTAGCTGTAATAGCTGGTTAATAGCATTTATAAGTGTTGCTGTAAATTGTTTCTGCCTGTCTCTAAAAAAGAAAAAAAAAAGAAAAAAAAAATATATTCTCTTGTTTTTCCTACTTTACTAAGTTAGATTGTCCAGCTTCAGAGTTGCTGATTCCTGGGCTTGTTTGTAGTTCCTGAGTACTGTTTCCTTGCCTTATTTGGGGATAGGGAAGTTACCTTGCTTACCAGTGAGAGTGGGAAGCATTGAGCTGCCTTTGGTCCAGATCTGTGAGGTTTCAGCCAGAAACTAGGAGTTTATTGGTCGTTTTGGGCCAGTTTTCCAGCTTTTTCCAGCCCCCTGGTATAAAACGCGCTATACGCGCGTTAGCGCGGAGTTGCCACTGTTGCACACTAGGGCAGCGCCGGTTAAGCAGGATTAAACTATTCAGGCTACCTAAAGTCCACTCTTCAATTTTTCCCTTAAAACTACCTTCCTCAAACTATACTACTGATCTAATCAGCGTATCCTATAACTAAAGAGATCATCTCTACTTGACTCCAAGTAGACTATTTTCTATCTGTTTAACCTAGCACTTGATCCTACAGTACTTATTACCTTGATACGGCACTCTTATAGATAGCACCCCAAAAAAGGCAAACCCCCATTTCTCGGTCACCCACGTCCCACGGAATCTAGTTTAAAGTTTTTTTGTCTAGTCCTTCTAGCATGTCGAGGGATCAGTTGCTAGTGTCCTCTCCTGCTCAGCTGGTGAACCTGGGAATATTGAGGCAATGTTACAATTGCCTCATGTACACAGACAACCCTCTCCTCCTCCCACAAAACACAAATACATGCGAGAGATGCAACTATACGGCCAAACTGGAGGCCGAGCTCTCTCAACATAGGACTGGCAAGACCAGTCAGGAGGAAAAGGTTACCACACACACTATAGACCCAGTCTCACATAGTACCATCACAACCTCAAATCATACACATAAACACACAAAGACATACTCGGAGGCTCTGATCAAAAATCTACCAAAACAGCAGAGGCCACCAAAGCAGACACCCAAACAACCACCACCTCAGAACACAACACCTGAAACACATAGACCTCACAGTCAGAGTGTCAAACAGTCACAGCCCCTAAGGCCAAACACAATGCCAGACACACTAGTCATTGGTGACTCCATAGTCAGACACACTGACGTCCCGCTCACCAGACTGAGTAAAGAGAAGGTCACAGTAAGCTGCCTGTCGGGCGCTAGGATCTGCCACATAACGCAAGCACTCAGGTCACTCAACAGCAGGTACAAATACGACTCAGTCATTGTCCACGCTGGTGTAAACGACCTGAGACGTACCTCCTTGGACTACATGAAAAGAGACATTGAAGAGCTCTCTGATTATGTAGCCCAGGCAGGTATGACCCTGACCTTGAGCAGTATCCTACCTTCACCAAGAATGATGCCACAATACAGAGATAAGATGATCAGCTTTAACAATTGGCTTAAAATCTGGTGTCATTCAAAGGGGATCCAATGTCTGTCTGCCTGGGATGACATGCTGGACAAGCCACGCTGCTTCGCAAGGGACGGCTTGCACCTGTCACCCCTGGGATTCCGGATATTGGCAAAGGCTCTTGCCACCCCATAGTGCCTTTTTAGGCAAGGCTCAAATTCTAAACCTACCACCCTAGAACACAAAAAGGAAAAAACTAAGGGTAATGCTGCTCAATGCCAGAAGTCTTAATCTCAAAATGCACGCACTCGACGCCCTTCTCAGTATGGAGAACATCGATGTCTGTGCGGTGACAGAAACCTGGTTCAAGGCTTCTGAGAGCACCCCAGCACTATCAGGTTATACCTCATATCATGCTCCGCCCCAAAATCTGGACAATACCAAGAAAGGAGGGGGGGTATCCATATTCATCAAGGACACCCACACCTCAAGACTGGTGGCAACGCACGATGCATCGGAGACCATCCAGGTGCAATTAACCATAGGCAAGACTGCTCTGCAAATTGTAGCATGTTACAGGCCACCCTCACAAACTCTGGAACCTCACATGGCTTTCCTGAAAACACTAGAGGGGATAAATGTATCACCAAACACCATCATACTAGGTGACTTCAATTACCCTAATATAGACTGGGTACACTACTCAAGCCCAAACACCCTAGCCCAAAAGTTCCTGGAATTCATAAACTCAAATGCCATGGAACAGCTAGTCACCATCCCCACAAGAGGAGAAAACATACTTGATCTCATCATCACGAACATGGGAGCACTATGTTCAACGCCGAAGTATACCCCTCACTGGTGAGATCAGATCACAAACTAATCTCGCTGGAGGTCCGCATCCCACCCCCACCTGAAATAAAAAGACCACAGTAAAGAATTTCTAAAGCCGACTTCACACTTCTAAAGACTAGTGTGGTCTCCTTTAAGGCCCCGAGCCGCGGAAAACAGTATTCAAGCCGCTGAATCACTTACAAATGCCTTCTACCAGCACCTGCAGGACTGCATGGATAAGGCAATCCCAAGCAAAACAAAGACTCTTTGTACCAAAGGCAAGCGCCCAGCCTGGTGGACCCCAGCCATAAACAAACTCTACAACAAAAGGAGGAAGCTACTACAAGATAGAGCAAAATCCTTAAAAGGTAAGACACCCTTGATCACTATAAGTAAAAAACTAAGAGCTCTCATAAAATCATCCAAAGCAAACTTTGAGAGAAAAATAGCTAAAGACTCAAAAGACAATCATAAGGCCTTCTTTAGCTATGTCAGAAACCTGGGAGGAAACTCCCAGATATGTTCAGAACTAGTTCAAAATAATGTGAAGATTACTGATCCTACAGACATTGCTAACATACTGGCTGACAGGTTCAGTGCAAACTTCTCCCCTCCCCAAAGGAGAGATATCTATACCAAGCGATTGCAGTCCCCAAACATCTCCAACACCCAAGTGAAAACTGCTCGCCAAAGCAAAAAACACAGCATCCATGGGACCTGATGGTGTCCCCGGCTGTGTGCTCCACGAACTAAACGATGAATTGAACCCACAGCTAGGACAGCTGTTTAATCATAGTCTTACCTCTGGATACGTGCCCAGGGAGTGGCGCACTGCAACTGTGGTCCCACTTCACAAAGGCGGTGCCTCCACCGACCCTGGAAATTACCGCCCATTAGCTTGACAAGCCTTATCTGCAAAGCCATGGAGAGGATCATAATGGACCCCATAAATAAAGACATAGGGAATTTGCAGACTTTGGATCCATCCCAGTTTGGCTTTGTCAAAGGCAGATCATGCCTTCTAAACTTGGTTGACTTTTGCGAAACAGTCACCAAAGCCATTGATGAGGGAAAGGCAGTCCATACAGCCTACCTAGATCTGGCGAAGGCCTTCGATACAATACCCCACTCGGGTATCATTGAAAAACTCATCAGCTTAAATGTTAACCCATACATCACAAGATGGGTTGCAAACTGGCTGAGTGACAGAACCCACAGGGTCAGAGTTGCTGGCACCATGTCAGACTCAAAGCCTGTCACAAGTGGTGTACCACAGGGCTCAGTCCTGGGCCCACTCTTGTTTGGCATCTACTTTTCCAAGTACAAGCAAACACAGGAGGGTTATGGCTGACAAAGTTTGCAGATGACTGCAAACTGGGCCATAGTAGAAAACACATCTGACACAGATATCCTACAGAAGGGTCTCACAGAAACGGATAACTGGTGCCAGAGCCATGGCCTAAAGTTAAATGCCAAAAAATGCATAGTCATACCCTTCGGGAAAAACAAGGTTACCCCTAGCTACCAAATAGGTGGCAATCCACTGAGCACAGAAGAAGTTATCAGGGACCTAGGGACACAGGTTGATAGTAGTCTGTCATTCGACACCCATGTAGCCAAATTAGTTAGGAAGACCTTCTACATTGCCCACCTTATCATGAAGGGATTCTCGTCTAGATCAAGGGAGGTCATAGTCTCCTGTACTCATCACTCATCAGACGAATGATTGAGTATAATCCCCCATTCGGAATGTATCTGACCCGACACTTGCAGCAGCTTGAGAGGCCACAAAAGTTCCTCACCAAAAGGATAAAGGGTCTCAAACATCTGTCCTATGCTGCCCGACTGAAAGAACTCCAGCTCTACTCAGTCGCTTACCGCTTGCTCAGAGGTGACCTTTGCCTAACATACAAGGCCATGTCAAACCCAGATTTGATGAATATGCTTCACCTCAAAAAATCTAGATCCATCAGAGCCACAAGGGCGGGAGACTTAAACCTGGACACGGCTATTAATAGGACGTGTTGGAGGGATAGATTCATCACCCAAAGACTCCCTATGCTGTGGAACAAAATCCTGGTATATGTGAGGCAGAGCACCTCGCTGGCCTTGTTCAAGAAAAATCTTGACCAATGGATGGGAGATCGCAGATATACCCCAGGGATCACCTCAGTGTCACTGCTCGACAGAGGCACAGCAAAATAATGGGTATAGTTCCCCATACTAAAGGGGTGGCGTAAGCCACAAAACTATGGGCTAGGCTTGTAAATGCCCTCGGGCAGATAGCCTAGTATGAACCTATGAACCTATGAAGATGTTAATACTTTCAGCCAAAAATTAGGTATTGCATCTGGGCCTGGGATTTTCCAATTAGAGGCTTTTCTTAACTTTGTTTCAATCTCTCTGGTTGTTACTTCATCCCATTTCATATCCTGTACCTTTGAACCTCTTATTCTTTCTTTAACTTCTTCTGTCCATTTAGCATATTTGTTATGTCCCACAGGATCTTCATAGATACTTCTCCAAAATGTATCTATTTCTTCTTTTTCTGCTGGTCATTCAATTCCTTTTACCTTATTTCTCAATTCTCTAAAAAACTTTTTTGGATCATCAATAAATTGCTTATTTTGTACTTTTCCTTTATATTTGTTTTTGTATCTTCTATGTCTTTCCACCTGTGCTGGAATTTTTAGTTTATTATTTGCAATAGTGCATGATAGATCCTGGTCTGTACTAATACTGCGCATTGCTTTTATCACATCTATTTTTCTTAGTATTTTTATTGATCTATTCCCTATTGTATAATCTTCTAACAGTGACACTTCTTGTCTTAACTACTTTATAGTTTTCTATATTCGATATTTCCATGGTGGTATTTGATTTCTCCCCTTCCTTTCCCTCACTACCCTGTGATCTTGTGGTAGAACTTTATCAGTTATTAATTTAGCTGCACAGTAATATATCCTGTTTACTTCTGTTATATCACATGGGTCTATGAACAGTCCTAATTACTGTGTTCATTTGTTTTATCAAACTTCTGACTTTTGGGTTTTATTAACCTTCTGCAGTCTATTTTTCTCATTGTTCTTGATATATCTGTCTATGTCTATTAAATCAAGCAACTCTTCTCTTAGCTCATTTTTTGCCAAACTAAGGTCACAAAAGTTCCAATTCCTGCAGGCATTCTATAGAAGATTCTATAGCATCTTCCTGTGGCACATTCTCTTCAATGTCATCCTGTGCCATCCGTTGCTCTATCATATGGGAACTCAGTAGCCTATCACTCCTCGACATTGACTGCATCAGAGTTTCCATGGTTTCCTGTTCCTTCCCTTGCTGTCTAGCTTCAAGTGAATGTTTAAACTGGTTTCCTGTGGAAGGATCCAAATTATCTTCATATGGCACCTGACCAATTGCTCCTTGTTCCACTGATTTCCCCTTAATTTGGATATCCATTACTTTATCCTGTTGTGGTGCTTTCTGAATTAGAATTTCTACACTAAATCCTTCACTTTGCAGGTACTCCATGACCTCAGTTTCTATTTCTTTAACTTCTCCATTACTAATCTCCTTTTCTACTTTTCCTCTTTGCCTTCTTATTTTTTGTATTGTAAAGTTGTCCATGTCTGAAATCCTTTGCCTGTATTTCTCTTCAAACATCTGCTCTTTTTGTATTGGTTAGCTTTGCTTTCTCCTTTGCATAAATATTACACCATATTAAATCTCTTTTTCTTTCCCATGTCCAAATGTCTCCTTCAGATGTTTCCTGATCTTCCTGTTTCTCCCTACTTTGGGGACTTATTGCATCCTGCTGTGATGTAACCTGTGTTAGACATTCTACATTAAATCCTTCACTTCGCAAGCACTCCATAGCTTCAACTTCTGTTTTTTTTAACTTTTGCTTTACTAATCTTCTTTGTTCCATCTTTGTGATGTTATTTTTTTATTGTGAAATTTTCCATAACTGGATGCTTTTGCCTGTATTTCTCTTCGAATATCCTTGGGAGTGCCTTCTTCACATTGATTAAGTTGGCTTTCTCCGTTGCATAAATATTGCACTATATCAAATATCTCTTTCTTTCCATGTCCATATTTCTTTTTTATATTTTTAAAATATCTCCTGGTTTTGTTGTTTATATTTTTGCACTTCCTCAGATGCTTCTTTTTCCAAACAAATCAAAGTTTCTTGATCTATATACTGTTTTTCACAAATCTGTTGTATCAGTGAACACAAATTTTCATTTGAAGCTTCTGACAGTTTTTCTTGCGGAAGCATTTTTCTTTCTTCTAATGTCTCTCAATCATTTTGTATATCTTGTGTCAGGAAATTCTAGGATTTTTGCAGTGTTTATATCACGTTATTGAAAGATGAAAATAGCGAATGCTTTTTCATCGAACCTAAAATATCTAAACCACATAATATCAAACATTCAGAACAGCAAATTTTTTCCTTGGGAAAAAACTTGCTATTCCAAAACACATACATACAACACAAGCACACCTAAAAAACATCAATACATACACATACACTTATAATCCTACAACTAACCCTACACTAAACTATACATGCACTACTATCTATCCACTTACCTTAACCCAAACCCTGACCCTAAGGTCCGTCACTATCGCACACTCACCTAACTTGCTCCCTAACCCTAACTCACTTAACCCGCCCCTAAACCTAATTCACTTAACCTGCACCCTAACCCTAACTCACCTAACCCGCACCCTAATCCTAACAACCACACAATCGCACACTTACCTGAATCCGACCCTTAAATCTCCACCACAGCGCTGAAAATAGTGAAACCACAGAACCGGCCAACTGAATTCTTTCCCTAGGAAAGAATTTGGTGTTCTGCAGCTTTGCTATTTTTAGTGTTCGATTAAAATGGGTCGATATTAGAACATTTGAAGTTTTAAAACTTCAATGTTCTGATATAGACCCTTTTTGCATAATAGTAACAATACATAATTTCTTTCTTATCCTCAAGAGTCCACTTTATCGTCTTTATGGCTCTTCTTTGGCCTATCGGTTTTTGTGTTTTTTTGTGGACTGCTACTTCCAGTGGTGGCTGGTGACTTCAAATCACAGGGGGGCTGCAGGAGATGCTGAATGGGTGGGGTCAAAGGGAAGGGGTGTGGTCAACCATAAAGGGGAGGAGCTATGCACAAAACCACAAAAAAACTAACTTTAATTAAATACGCTGCCCTGGGTGGCAAACCATCATTATGAAAGTCCAATCAAGACAAAAATAAGTGTAGAAGAATAAAAATATTTCAATGCATTGGCTGCATGACAGCTTACTTAATATCTAGATGGAAACAAAAGGTTGTGAGGCATGAAAAAATAAATTACTTTTTAAATACATTACTGGAATGCCAGTCAAAATCAAGTATAAGAAAACCAGAAGCACTCAACTCAAACTACTTCTCCTTGCACTGCAGTTCTAATTATAATATATTCAGCTTTATTAAAGTACCAAGCAACATGCTGAAAGTAGAAATCTATGTGATGCCCCACTTGTAAAAATGTTTCTTATCCAAAAAGACCTGCTGCCTGACAACGTTTCATGGGGAAAACATGATAAAAGTAAAAATGAAAAGCAAACAAGAAACAAGCTCAAGATACATTGCTTAAAGGATTACTGTACAGGTTATGGACCACACATGATTGGCATTCTGTTTAGTTTACGGGTAAAGCCTGTAGAGATGACTGGAAGTCTCCAACAAGTGTAATGAGCTTTTTAAAATAATGGAATCCTGTCCTTTAATACCCAAGGCTTATACATTATCTAGTCAAGTATTCTCTGCATGGCAACAACAGAAAGGCTTTCAATGTTGGCAATTCTTTAACAGTATGCTTATTAAAGCTTACTTGCATCTTACGATGTCAGACAAGCTTACCTTATGGTCATTAAAGCATTGCTACTTAAACACAGAGCAACAGGCACTTTGAGTAATAAGCATAAATCAACAGTACAAAAATATGACAGAAACCAGACCATTCTGCAAAATCAAGGACAGATGAAAAGCCACTGTAGTACTTATGCAGTGTGTCCTCCCCATCCAAGGTAGATACAACTACTCCTTGCCTTGCTTGGACACATCCAGAGTCACTACATGGGGAGTGGGGTGCAACAAGCATGTCACAATTTGAAATCTCTCTGGCTGACGGTGATGGCCCTGACACATTTGTCATACCTCTCAACTTCAAGAGCAAGAAATCTGGACAAAGCCATACACAGAAGTGGGACAAAGGCACAACAAGAAGGACAATTTTTAAATATTGCTCTAATAAACTTAGAAAGATAATAGAATAGGTCTTGCATTAGTATGAATTTTCTGAAGGGTATAAAATCTGAAACTCAAATGTCTGTCATTTTCTAACTTCAGTCTTTAGTGATTTGTCACTAATTTGCCAAAAACACAATTTTATGAAAAATGGACCAAAAATGTGATGCAAAATATAAAATAGACACACAATACAGCTTCTACCTGTCAAAGAAGGGACACTTTAATATTAGTACTGCTACCTTGAGCAGCTGACAAAATAAAAGAATCTACATGCATTTCAAGTAATCTATAACTTTGATTATTACAGTTATTTCTTAATTGTAAACCCTCCATGTTTTCTTCCAAAATTGCTATTTTATGGAGGGATTATTAGGGGAAGAGCAACATTTTGAGCCAAAAATTGGGGACAGTTGAGAGGTTGGCTATGCCTAATTCTATAAAGCAATTTATTTGCATGTACCTCTCAACCTGTTAATGCAGTAAATCTGAACAAGGCCAAATATATTGGGGCACATATAAACAGTACTAAAATTGCTCTTGTATAAATTGAGACAGTTGATAGAACGGCTCTTACTTTAACATGCATTTTTATGAAGGTTATGAAGTCTGAAACTTATTATTTAGTGACTTCTGGCAAATCATTTAGGAATTAAAACTACAAATTTTATGAACAACAAACCAAAAATAAGAAGCAAAAATCTATTCATTCTTTGAAAATCTGGACAGTTGGGAGGTATAGTTCAGCTGGGCCTGTCTGAGTTTGCTGCCCTTCCCCTGACAAAATAATGGTTGAACTGGAGCCTCTGCAGCCATTCCAATTAACCATTACTTGGCTATTTCACTCCATTTACCATAAACACTAATGTGCATACTGCTTTACTTCAATGATTGGACTTCATTTGAAAGTTTTATTTTGTATTTTACAGCACAAACATTAAGTAATCTGTTAAACAAAGCAATGCAGTCTCACAATGAAAACTTAGCATTAAAACTTCTCTGCCCTTGAAACTCACATTCATTGAAACAGCATTGAAACCCACATTCAAAGAAAATACATTTTGCCAGTGGCAGATAAAGATTAATTTTGGGCTGTTTTGAATCATAGGCCCTTGCATATGAAACATACATGTGCTCTTTGATACACCTTCCTCATTGTACTAAAAATTATATTCCTTGTACAATACAGTACACTTGTTAGAGGGTGTTTTAAATTTGTTTTGAACATTTTTCCAGTAAGCAATGAAACAAAACATATGCACCCATAATGGCAAAACTGCCCAGTTGAGAACATTTATCATAAAAAGTCTACTCAGACTTCCACAGTCCACCATTATTAGTAAATATACACAATTCTACAGTCCACCATTATTAGTAAATATGCACAATTCCACAGTCCACCATTATTAGTAAATATGCACAATTCTACAGTCCACCATTATCAGTAAATATGCACAATTCTACAGTGCACCTTTATCAGTAAATATGCACAATTCTACAGTCCATATTCAGTGAATTCAGTTCTTGCCATAGCTGTCAACCTTAGCACAAAACCTGGACGAAGCCAATAATGGGGAATACAGTCCCAAAAATAGGGACAAATTTAAAATATTCATCTTATAAACTTAGAAAATTGCTAGAAAAAGGTTGTGCTACTATGTATTCTGAAGAACATGAAGTTTGAAATTCAAATGCCGGTCAATTCTACTGCGGACAGAACAAAAACAATTTTCAGCAGAGACGAGGATTAATACTGCAGACACGTCTTTGTAAAATGGCAGGGCATCAGAGCAAATCCACACAAACACAGGCAGGAGATGCAGACTCCAAACAGAAGCCACCCCAACCAAGAATCAAACCAGAAAACCTATAGCTGTGAGGCAACAATACTACCACCGCACCATCAATTATGCAAGGAATTAAACATTCAGAAACCTGAAGTCTGAAATTCAAATGCCTGTCAATTTTACTGCGGACAGAACAAAACCAATTTTCAGCAGGGATTAAAACTGCAGACACGTCTTTGTAAAATGGCAGGGCACCAGAGCAAATCCACACAAACACATGGAGGAGATGCAGACTCCACACAGAAGCCACCCCAACCAAGAATCAAACCAGAAAACCTATAGCTGTGAGGCAACAATACTACCACTGCACCATCAAATCTGCAAGAATTAAACATTCAGAAACCTGAAGTCTGAAATTCAAATGCCTGTCAATTTTACTGCGGACAGAACAAAAACAATTTTCAGCAGAGATGCAGGGATTAATACTGCAGACACGTCTTTGCAAAATGGCAGGGCACCAGAGCAAATCCACACAAATACAGGGAGGAGATGCAGACAGAAGCCACCCCAACCAAGAATCAAACCAGAAAACCTATAGTTGTGAGGTAACAATACTATCACTGCACCATCAATTATACAAAGAATTAAACATTCAGAAACCTGAAGTCTGAAATTCAAATGCCTGTCAATTTTACTGCGGACAGAACAAAAACAATTTTCAGCAGAGACGCAGGGATTAAAACTGCAGACACATCTTTGTAAAATGGCAGAGCACCAGAGCAAATCCACACAAACACAGGCAGGAGATGCAGACTCCAAACAGAAGCCACCCCAACCAAGAATCAAACCAGAAAACCTATAGCTGTGAGGCAACAATACTATCACTGCACCATCAATTATGCAAGGAATTAAACATTCAGAAACCTGAAGTCTGAAATTCAAATGCCTGTCAATTTTACTGCGGACAGAACAAAACCAATTTTCAGCAGGGATTACAACTGCAGACACGTCTTTGTAAAATGGCAGGGCACCAGAGCAAATCCACACAAACACATGGAGGAGATGCAGACTCCACACAGAAGCCACCCCAACCAAGAATCAAACCAGAAAACCTATAGCTGTGAGGCAACAATACTACCACTGCACCATCAAATACGCAAGGAATTAAACATTCAGAAACCCTTAAGTCTGAAATTCAAATGCCTATCAATTTTATTTAACATTTTTAATCAGGACAGTCTGACGTGGAACAAATAAACAAATTTTCAGCAGAGGCCCAGGAAGAAATAATGCAGACATGTCTTTGTAACATGGGAGGGCACAAAAGCAAACCCACACAAACACAGGGAGAAGATACAGACCCCACAAAGAAGGAACCCCAGCCAAGAATCAAACCCAAGAACCTGCAGCTGTGAGGCAACAATGCTACTACTACACCATCAAATATCAAGCATTGCAACATTTACAAACCACAGATATTATGAGGAACAGATCAGATCGAATATGAGGTAAAAATCTGAAATTTTTTTACAAATGGTGGTGGGTAGGGAACTCAAGTCTTTAACACCTGCATACAGGGTACAGGGTTCAAGCCTGAGGCATTCCCTACCACACCACCATAAGCACCTGGGGCATTTTCTCACACACACACACACACACACACACACACACACACACACACTCCAGTAAAGCACAAGCACCATACACAAACTCCAATAAAGCACAAGCACCATACACAAACTCCAATAAAGCACAAGCACCATACACAAACTCCAATAAAGCACAAGCACCATACACAAACTCCAATAAAGCACAAGCACCATACACATACACAAACTCCAGTAAAGCACAAGCACCATACACAAAGAAAAAGCACAAACTCAAGAAAAATAAACATTGTAAATTAAAAGGCACCTTACCTGAATGAATACATCCAGAGTTAACGTCCGTACATACATCCTTCCCGCGCAATACTGAAGACCCACGAGATCCACATGCTCCTTCCGGCCGACGAGATCCCTAAGGCTCTGTCCCGAGTCCCTGCTGCTCCTCTTGCAGTCCGGACGCGTCCCATAATCCTGGCGGGTCTGTGCACTGTAAAAGTGCACAGACGCTCCTTCTGTCCCCTATGGGACGCCAGGTTGCCTTGAGCATGCGCATAGACCGATAAGCTGGGACTCGGTCTATGCGCATGCGCGAAGTCCGCGAATTTTCAAAAAATATTTTTTTTTATTTTTCATTTTTTTTTTCTTTCTTTTTTTATTTTTGAGGGGGCTGCAGTCCGGCAGCCCTATGCCACGAGCCACCCCTGGCTACTTCCTTCTATAACAGGGGGGCATCCTCCCTCTGGGCCTGGCCTGACCCCACTGTAGGAATGTTTATATATTTTGAGGATTCTACACTGTCATCTTTTCCATTCCTGACACTAGTGCGCCTACAGGATCTGGCACATTTTTATTCTGGGTCTTGTGCACCCAGCTATCTTTTTTAGTTTTTAACCTACTTCTGTCCATGATATGTACTATATAAATACAGTCTATATATCAGTGACACCTTGATGAAATTTTGTAAAAACAGGGTCTACCTCGTGAAGGTACTCACCAAGACTTGAGGATGAATTCAGTTTCAGCACTACTACTCTCCTTTGCTTGCTGACTTCTCATCTCTCCATTCGGAACCCATGACCTAAGTGACCTAACTGAATTACTGCACCACTCTTAGTAGCTGTTGTGATGTAACAAAAGAGACAGATGCAGGAAAGAAAGGCAAACATAATTATTAAATTATTTTTTTTTCTGTATTTGAAGTATTTAGTCTTGGATTACAGGGAAGAAAAACACTTTTTGGAAAGAAAAACTTGACTTTTGGGAAGAGTTCTCCTTGAACAGTTTCAAATATCTGGATGATGTTCCCTGGGATTCATGAAGCTTGCGCCAGGTGCCGGAGTAGCATCAGTGATCTAGCACCAAATATGGCCTCATAGCAATTCAGGTATGAGCTGTTTCCACGTGCACTACCAGCGTACGCCAGAGCTGCACATCTCCCACTGCATGTATGCTAATTACCCCATGCGCAGTAGTGTAGCATCAAAATGAAGGTATATAGCGATTCATGAAGTGGTGCAGACATAGGGTAAGCATGAAGAAATGTAAACCATAAAATCGGAGCCATGAAAGCGGACCAAACTTACATATTATAATGTTAATATATGCCAATTGCTAAATATATAGCCAATGCATAAAAATATGCACAACGCATAAAAAATAACATTTAATGTCATGGCCACACTAACACAAAGTAAAACCACAGTGCATCTGTGCTCAAATGAGATCACAAGGAAAATATATTTAGATGTCATAAAATTGCAATGTAACACAATTCATGAAATCCCCATAATAGTCAATGGTACGCATGCTACACCACAACCATGGTGCAAGAGTTGCTAAGCATCTGTGACAGTGTTTTGCACGGTAACTAGGAATTAGTAGTCAATGCCATGCAAATGAGTCAAGTAATACTGAATCGCAAACATCCCGCCGGAGTAAGGATGTACCACACAGCATAGCGGTACAACACCAAGAAGTGGCCTGGAGGTAAACATGACATCAAGAGATGGGTGCGCCACCGTACCTGTAAGCACATTGGATCATTGCTAATCCGAGTTGCCTGTTGCTAAGCAAAGCCGCAGGATAGGGATGTGGAAGTAGTCATAGCTTTGCTTAGTTGAGAGCACACAAGGTAACCGAAAGTGCATGTGAACGTGGATGAAAACACGCTCAAAACCCGGTAAACGGCTATGAGTGGCGAGCACCACATCTGAAACAGGAAGGATATGGGAAGACAATAAGGAAATGCTGCAGCATGGTAATTGGAGTGCAAATGAGTAAGTAACACCTAGGAACTCACAGTGAGCCATTGACAACAGCTAACAAGGCTGCTAGCAGCTACCTGCAGAACAAGAAAAGGGAGGTGCAGTACAGCAAAGAAAAGAGAACTGTCACAGCAGAACAAAGCAAACTTGCAGTAGATCAGCTACATAAAACATTTCCCAACACAATCCTGGTTGTGAAAGTACAAAACAAGAAAGCCGGAAGCTGGATGCATGCCTGACAATGGGAGGGGAATTGGGTTGAAAAGTGAAGTAAAGGGCAATAGATGAATCACGGCAGCCAAGTGTAAGTCAACACCAAAGGCCCCACAATAGCAGTACCTGCTGTAAAACCAATAATTAAGATACCCCGCTGCTGGAATTGCACAAACACACCCAATTACACCAGCGTCATCCATTGCACAATAGTATAAGGTGTGAAAGCCCCACACACACACTTGTGTATTCCCAGATACTCTGCACCATTGGTGTATACAGACAGGGAACATTTAATATGTACATGTTAGGAGCCACCATAGCTTTGATTCACCAGCATGTGTTGGAGACTGTCGGTGGTGTGGAGGATGATGCTGACAACCATCTCAGGCACCAGAGGAGGAGAAGAGTGTTCAGACCCAGGGTAACCTACCAGGGGCTACATGATCTGGAGATAGTAGAGCATTACAGGGTGGACAGGGACATCATACAGCAACTTGTTGAGCTGTGCTGGCCACACCTCAGAGCCAGAAGTAACAGAGGGGAACCCATCCCAGTGGACATGAAGGAATGTGTAAGCTTGAGAATACTAGCCACAGGTACCTTCCAAAGGCCAACTGGGGATATCATGGGGATCTCACAGGTATCAGCATCCAGAGTACTCCACAAGTTCCTGGATGCCATGTTACCACATGCCAATGAGCACATATACTTCCCCCGAATGCAGGAGGAGTTGGCCAGCAATATGCGTCTTTTCCACCATGTGGCAGACTACCTAGAGGTACTGGGTGCAATAGACTGCATGCACATACACATCAAATCACAACCCAGTGAGCAGGGTAGGCACTACATAAACTGCAAGGGATACCCCTCCATTAACTGCCAGGTCATGTGCAATGCCCAGGGCATTATCATGGATGTGTGTGCTGGCAGCCCTGGAAACTATCATGACTCCCACATCTGTCATGCCTCACAGATGTATCAGGTATTTGCCAGGGGGGACATCCCATATGACCACCTGGTGGGGGATGCTGGCTATGCACTGAAACCGTGGATGATGATTCCCATCAGAAATGCACACATAGCCACGCAAGAACACCATAATGAGGCACACGCAGAAACCAGAATCATTATAGAGCACGTGTTTGGGATGCTGAAATCATGATTCCATTGCTTGGCCATATCTGGGGGAGCCTTGCAGTACTCTCCAGGCACGTGTGCCCACATCTTCATAGTATGTGCCATGCTACACAATATGATCCTGTGGAAACAGCTGCAGGAGGGACAGAATGGTGAAGGCCCTCACAGCCCATCACCATTGCCAAAGGACCTACAGGCACAGAGGGACTCAGACCACGAACACCCTGTGCTAGCCCCAGTAGGCAGATGGAGGCATGCCCAGTTTGCCCATGCCTTGGCAAAGAGGGAGCATATAGCACACACACTGACAGTGTAGGCACACATGGACTGACACCCTTCTCCACCTGCACACACAGCAAACATGGATGACACACACACACAACCACCTGTAAATTGTCATGTATAGGTGGTCTACTGTATGCATCCTACATAGGTAGCCCTCAACTATTGTACACACAACTGCCATTGGCACAAGGTAAGTCAATACCTGAACAGTAAATTAAGCTATCAGCATGTGTCCATACTGTATCTAGAGGTTCATAGATACATAGGTAGGTACATGCCAAACTGCCAAGGCCACTCATAAGCATAGGCAAAAAGTGTCTGCTATCACCACCCCATCGATTAACTAACTGTCCCTCTGTGGAGCAGAGCCAATTGCAGGATCCCTGGGGTGTATTCACTGTTCCCCACCCACTCTGCAAGGATTCCCTAGAGTGTTAGTGAGGGGTTTTGTATAATGTAATCAGGGATGTAGTTCCAAATAATGGGGAGTATCCCTGACAGGAATCTTCTCAGATGTTTACATGTTACATAGTATACCTTAAACACAGCTAGCATATACAGGTATTATTCCACAGAATAATAAACATGTGGAACACACAACCGCCGAAATGTGCGTTAATCACCCTTGCACTACCAGTGCCTGCTCTGAGAGGTAAAATACCACTGCCAGGATTAGAACACGCAACCATGTACAGAATCTTCACAATAACATACCACGAAGCTACCTGAGATGTACCAATGGCAGTTGTGTATACCGACAGGATAAAGCACAAAAGGTAGGAATGTGTGGAAATAGGACAAACCGGCATGTACCCAATGAAAGGTGTATGTTTTATATATATATATATATATATATATATATATATATATATATATATATATATATATATACATCATATATAGAGAGGAAGGGAGAGAGAGAGAGAGAGAGAGAGATATGTCGATATATGGGGATATACATATATATGTAGATATATAGATAGGTTAACAACATCTACATAACTATGGAGGTATATATAACTGGGATACCTACCACATACTGACTGCTTTACATACCAACGCTCATAATCCCGAGGCTTAAGGTCCGAAAGAACACAGTACCGAAACACCAGATGCACAAGGTTGAAAATCACGATGTTAAGGGACAGTTAGTCAGTGCTTCTGGTGATGCGGTTCAGGTAGGTTATTGTGTGTAAGTATGTTTCTGAGGGCTGTAGTGTGTGTAAGTGTGTGTTCTGAGTGTGGTGTGTGCTCTTGGGGGACTGTAATGTGTGGGTGTGGATTAGCTTTGTGCATCTATTAAAGTAGGGGGGGTGTGGGGGGCACAGACACCTACATGGGGGGTGTAGGGGGTTTGTCCACCTGCTCATACATAGTGTCGGATGGTTTGTTTGGATGTGGTGGGTAGCAGTGTGTCTGTGTGTGCATGTGTGTGTTCCATGTTCATGTTACTTTCACGAGTAACTGTCTCTGTTGGTAATGTGGGGTATGGGAGTCTGGGCCCGGTACTGTGGGTGTCGGAACTGTGTGGTTTCGGGATTCTGTAGGTATCCCGTATACAGCGGTTGAAGTGTTCATATATGAGTATAACATGGACCATAGCAATCACACATTCCGCCATGTCCAACCTTTATGAACAAAGGATATGGAGAGTATATGCCTATACACTATTACAAATATGTGCCATGGACATGAGCCAATGATAGTGTTACCACCTGTCCCAGTTTCCGAGGGACAGTCCCTCTTCGGGTGGTTGTGTCCTGACCAAATATATTAAATGTGGCAAATGTCCTGGGATTGTAGGACATAATTATGTCCCATATGTAATGTAATAGTTGAATACAATAGTTCTTTCTGTATCTAAAATACCTACATGTTACAAGAAACAGGATAAGCAACTAAACTGCTACAAGAATAAACTTATATTTAGGCAAGAAAGGAAAGTTCTATCCCTTGTACTGACCGTGGGTTTGTGTCGGCCCGTAAAATCTGATGTGTGTCCCGAAAATGTCCCACTATGGCCATATGAAAAGGTGGCAAACCTAGCCAAAGAGGGTCAGTCACCAACACAACTACAATGACTGCAAATACCTATGACAGAAATACACAGCTTTCATGTAGCAACACTTTATTACATTCTGATGTATTGCCGAAAGGATTCAAGGACTAACATCATCTGTATGCTATACAAGAACCACTTAACAGTGCAGTAATGAATCAGCCTGCAATTACCATAGTATTAGTCCACTAAAGGATAGGTGTTCAAATAGGGAAGGAACCCTCCCACACATATCGATTATGTATAAAAGCAGTTCCTACACACCTGCATCTGCTATGCACACCCACCAACATCACCCCCACAACCAAACATATTACAATACAAACTGTAATAACATCACATATCATTCACTCACTTTACGACATCTGCAGAAGCCTTAACATACCTTGTCAGAGATACACTAACATGGCCCTATGTGAAATAGTTGATGTTATACAATGGAACAGCTGCTGATGTTACAGGGTTTGTTTGCACTAATCCCATTTTAGAGGGTTGTGTGTACACCGGGATGTGTTACCAATTACTGAGTAACAGCACAGTATGCTACACATGTACACCAAATCAAGGATGTCTGGTGAGCACACTGTAAACCACATAACAGTTCATGCATAGCCATACAGCCTTGAGCTGCCCAAACATCCTTGCCAGACTTAAACATCTGCAGAAGTATCAGGTACAAACAAACCCTGCATAAGTAGCAATGTTCTGAAATATAACAGCTGTACTCACATATAGAACAAAATCGTCTAGCCATTACACACAATCCACTGGAGTTATGAAGCTAATATATCTCTGTCTGTCTCCATATAGCTGTTGAAATACATCACAAACAACACATCCAGGCCGTCTTCCTGAAAAGTAAGGCAAACAGACAACGCCCAAAAGGAGTACTCAGTTATACACCACTGTTGCCATGGTATCGGCTAAAGGAGTAGCTGCACAGCTGATGTGCAGCTAACTAACTACTTTGGAACACCAATTGGTGGTCAGGATACCACGTTACCGATATTTAACTAGAAAAGGATGGCTTATCACACATTCAAACCATCCGTATATACCAGCAGAACATTACAAAGAAGATTGAAACACAAACTGAAAAGGATTGAATCAACAGCCAACGACACCTCGGGTTACTAATAAGATATGTAGAACAGTCAGTATGTCTGTGTATTTAGTACCTGTTCTGTAATATTTAAAGTGCACTCAATCCACATAGTGGAAACAGTTATCTTGTAGTGATGTATTGTTGAGCATAATAACGCTTGTAGTATTTATGTGTACTGCTGTAGGTCACTAGGCAAACACCGCATACACCACAAGGGTTGCTATAAGGACTTTGAACACAAATATTCCTCACCAGCCGCTGTCAGTGGCAGGGTTGGTCCAACAAGTATGTGCTATAATGGGATAGTATATGCTGATAAATTGTAACAGTAGCCATATGTATGGGTGTATTACTGAGAATAACATGTCAGAGGCTGGCCCACTGTGCAATTATGATTTGCATTGTGGGATATTGTGCCAATAACTGTGTAATGTACAGTATTTTAGGCAGATATGTATTACACGTTACATAGCATTACTGCTATGTTAGGCAAACATTAGTTATGTCTGTTGGCATTTACAATACACAGTAACAGGATACATATGACATTTAGTCACCCGACAGTTTATCAGCATGATAGCAAAGTAAAATGGAAGAACTAGTTAACTATCCATGCACATAAGACATGTAATAAGTGCAAAGGTAGGTACTAGGCTGTCTTACCAAGAGTATTTATAAGCCTAGCTAGAGTGTGTTTGCTTTTGCCACCCCGTAGGTTAGTTCCCTGTGCCTCTGAATGGCAGAGCTATTAGTTCCCTATGCCTCTGTCCAGCAGAGCCACTGCAGTGATCCCTGGGGTACATGTCTGTCTCCCATCCACACGTCAAGGTTTCCCTTGAAGAGTGCTAGTGAGGAACCCTGCCTGATGTACATTGGAATCATGTTCCAAAGCATGGGGAGTGTCGGGGTCAGGAATCTATCCATCCAGCATGTCCTAGTCATCGTTGTGGTTAGGTGTATATCCCTAGAGCATGTGGCTCTCAGGGGCCTCTGTTTAGGTGGAGCATATCCAGCAATACTGGGTTGGACATGGGCCTTGTATGTCAAGCAGAGATCACCTTTGAGTATGCGTTATGCAACCGAGTACAGCTGGAGGTTCTTAGGTTGGGCTGCATAGGTCATCTGTCTTGAGGTCAGTAATCCTTTTGGTGTGGTACTGTTGTGGTCTTCCAAGCTGTTGCAG
Source organism: Protopterus annectens (assembly GCF_019279795.1). NCBI lineage: Eukaryota > Metazoa > Chordata > Ceratodontiformes > Protopteridae > Protopterus > Protopterus annectens. The sequence goes on from NC_056726.1 coordinate 1,877,237,932, forward strand.
TTGTCTTGTAAGGTATATCCCAAATGGGGTGTTGTATCCTTTAATGGGTCTAATAATTCATGAGTAGAGAGGCACAATGGCGTCCTTTGATCTGGATGTGAACCCATTAGAGATTAGGGGGGGCATGTAGAAGGATATTCTAACCACCTTATCATTATGGGTATTGAAGGAGAGATTGCTGTCTACTGGGGTTCCCAGATCCCTCATTACCTTTTCTGTATGTAGGGGACTAGCACCTATGTGGTAGTCCATGGGTAATTAGTTATATCCAAAGAGGATGACTTTGCACTTTTTGGCATTCAGCTTGAGGCCATGATATTGACACCAGGTATCCATCTCAGTGCAACCCTTCCAGAGGGTATCTGTAACAGCTGGGGAAGCAATTATGTCCCCTAGTTTGCAGTCATCTGGAAACCTTTTCAGCCAAAGCCCTCCTGTGCTTGCTTGTACATCAAAGAATTATATACCGAGCATGAGGGGTTCTAGGACTGAGCCCTGGGGGACGCCACTTGTAACTGGTATACAGTCAGACCTAGGCTATGCAACTCCCACTGTGTGGGTTCTGTCCGTGAGCCACTTTGCAAACTATCACATGACATAGGGGTTAATGTTCAGGCGGATGGGTATGTTGATAATACCAGAATGAGGAATGGTGTTGAAAGCCTTTGAGAGATCTAGGTAGGCTGTGTGGACCTCCTTCCCCTCATCTAATGCCTTGGTAACTGTCTCTAATTAGTCCACCAGTTTTAGGAGGCATGGTCTGCCATTAACAAAGCCAAACTGGGAGGGGTCAAAGGTTTGGAGGTACCCAATGTCTCTGTGACTGAGATCCATAATGTGCTCCATAGCCTTGCAGACCAGGCTAGTCAGGCCTACAGGGCAATAGGTCCTGTGGTCCATTGTGGCACCACCTTTGTGGAGTGGGATAACTGTTGCTGTGCACCATTCAGGGAGCACTAAGCCCGATGTGAGGCTATTATTGAACATGGTGCATAGGTGGGGAGCCAGTACATTCTCAAGTTCATGTAAAATGCAGCCTGGGATATTGTCTGGTCCCATGGATGCTGTGATATTGGCTTTAGAGTGTGCAGCTTTGAGGGGGGGGAGGTGGCACTAAACCTATCTGCCAGGATGTTGGCAATATCAGTTGGTTCTGTAATGTTCGTGCCTTTGTGCTGTAACGCAGTGCAGATCTGGGTGTGGACATCAAGATATTTGACATAGTTATAGAATGTTTTGTAGTTGTTGGAATTAGTGGAGATTTTGTTTTTGTAGCTAGCTTTGGAGGATCTTATAAGGGATCTCACCTTCTTACTGAGGCTGACCAGGGAGCTCCTCCATGCATGAGATTGTACTCTCTTTTGCAACAGTGTCTTCCTCCTGTAGTACAGTTTGTTTATGGCAGGGGACCACCAGATTGGTTACCTTAATTAGGAGTATAGCGTCTTGGTTCTGTTTGGGATAGCACAATCCATGCACTAGTGTAAGTGCTTATAGAGTGCATTTGTATAGGATTCAGCAGTTGTAACAGTATTGTCCATCTGCATGGGTGTCATGACGTTCACCACGTCTGTCTTAAGAAGCATGAAGTTGGCTTTGTAGACATATTATACTGTGGTTCCCTTAATGGGGGGGGGGTGGGGGCGGGATATGGATATCAATGGTGTTCAGCTCATGGTCGGATTGGTCCAACGTGGAGTTGACTTCGGGTGTGGAGCACCAGTCACTCATGTTGGTAATACCTAGGTTTAGGATATTGTTGCCCCTGGTGGGTGTGTGGATATGTTGATCCAGGGAATTGGTGTTTATGAATTCCAGAAAGCATTGAGCTAATGAGTTGGTACACGAGTAGTTTTCACAGTTAATGGTGGGGTAGATTCAGTGAGACTATGTGATGTGTGTGGTGTGGTGTGAATGTATACCTTCTCCACATGACTGTCAGGATCAGGCTTGGTTGGAGAGAGCTTTACCTCCAGTTTGGCTAGATAAGTGCATCTCTCACAGGTTGTAGTGTTGGTTGGTAGGTGGAGAGGCTTTTCTGTGTACATGAGGAAATGTGTACATTGCCTCAAGATGTCCAGATTCATCAGATAGACAGGAGAGAACACTGACAGTTGACTCTTGGACATGCCTGAATATAAAACTACTTTCCCCTAGATAAGTGAGGAAAGTGAGTACAAGAGCTATTTTACTCTAAGCAAGTGAGAAAGGTATGTACAAAACCTGTTTACTTCTAGGTAATGAGGAAGATTGAGTGCTATAGTAATTAGTAGCATACGTAGTGCTTACAAGTTCTGAACAAATGCTGAGCATGAATAAGTGATCCAGATAGGGTCTTGGATAACATAAACACACTGCCTCCCCCAATAGGTACACAATCATATATCCACGTGCACCACAGGGCCCCTGTACCCACAACTATGCAGGTACAAGCTGCACTCAGGCTGCATGGGACCTGTCCACATCGCAGGTTGCATCATACACATATGGCAAAACAAGATGCTCTTCACGTACACATCATGTAAAACATGGCTCCATGTCAGGCTGTGTACACACTGAATGGAGCACACCAACAGGTATCACAACCCACAAAGGGGGAGACACCACTGATAATGGGAAGTACTGTACTACTACCCTGCTGAGTCTGGTCTGGAAGGCCATGAGCCTTGATCAAATAATTGATGTCAGCAGTACAAATGTAGATGACAGTAAGGTTGATTTTACACTGCATATCATAACCTTGCCAGGTCATAGGACATCATCACCCATACTGTGTACCACCTACACTCGGTATACGAGATGTACATTCCTATATCACAGGAGTGTTTTTCAATGGGACTGCTGGCAGAACCAACACTACAGAAGGTGTCTGAATAATACATGCTCATCACACCAGTGGCAGCTACAGTAAGTCAGGGTTAATTAATTGTATTCCCCCTCACTGTAGTCCATACCTCACAGACAAACAGAAGGCATCTGCCTATTGAAGTATGCGAATGACTATGACCTAGGAGCAATAGCCGACTCAAGAGTGTTGTGGACAACATACAGAAGGGGCTTTGTGGGTGAGGTGTGTGTGACATATGGCTACAATCTGACAGCTACATATTGCATTGTCACCCCTATGTTAATAACCCTGTACCCATGAACTACCACCTAGGCAGCGGTCAACATAATTGACACTTGTGTGTAAGGGATGCAGCTGGGCAGTTGTCTTTCCTGTGATAGCTACATCACCACACCTGTCAGGTAGTCATATGTGGCAACCCTAATAATGACAGGGTGCCATCCATAAATATAGAGATCATTGTCCAGCCATACACAACACTCAAGTGACCCATATCAGATCACGGTTCTACCTGACATAATCGAAACCACACAACACCGACAACCACATCACCGACACCACATATTCGACAGTCCATAAACCCACAAACCGACGGTACACAAACACGAAACCCCATACAAAACAAAACACCACACACAACACACACACCAAAATCCTTACAAGCCCACACTAAACCTTACCTAACCCTAAGGTCCGTCACTATCGCACACCTACCCGCTCCCTAACCCTAACTCACTTAACCCGCCCCCTAACTCACTTAACCCACCCCTATAACCTAACTCACTTAACCCACCCTATCCCCACAGACCGTCAATCTCCACACTTACCTGCTCACACAGCCTTTCCCAGTCGCATCCTCGGCGTTGGTGTTGTCATCCGTCGTGTCGGTCTTCTGCATTGTCGATGTTCTGCAACCCGCGATTCGCGTGGTCTTCGCTTCGATCTTCTGGAGCTCAGTTCGATGTCGGTCTTCTCAGCTGTCGACGAAGTCAGGTAGAACCCAGATCACATATTTCCTTTAAGGGGTATTGGCCATGTGCAGATGGCCTACACCAGCCTTTCCATTCCCCATCTCCACTATGTAGCATGATGCATGCCCTGAATAAATCCATGTCCAACCCAGTGATATTGGACATGCTACACGTACACATCCTGATCTGAAACACATACTTCATGGACATCCACCTTCCACATGCTGGACAGTACCTTGTCCCATACACTTTATAGTCCTGCCATACTATGCATTACTGTCCATCAATGCTGCACATTGCTTCCCTCTCAGACATGGTGTGATGACCGCATGGTAAATGTATCATTAACCCTGTGGATCAGTAATGTGGCACTGCTCCACCTGGCCCCAGAGATCCGCCTGTTGGCTACTGCCAGGTAACCTTTCATCCTAGATTCATACATGGCCCATGGCATATAGCCTACTAGTTGACTTTGACTGTACATGCTATAGTTGATATCCATCCCTGCAAATACCATCTGGCTAGCCAGTGTCCCATGTGTATCACATGTGCAACAGAGGTTTTACATGGCAGGATGTTGAATTGCTGTACAGTGCCATGTAGATGTATATGGCAGAACACATACATGTAAAACCTTATGTGTGCAAGTCTGTAGGGTCACAGGTCATGTCTGTTAAGGCAGTGTAAGTCTTTATAGGTGACATATACACAGCATCAAGGTCGACTGCATTAATGTGGACACATCCAGCCATGTGCTGATAGGTAGGAACACAAGTACAGACAAACAGACTTGCCCAGATCAAGACAGCATCCACATGGAGTATGAGCAATGTAATCAGGTGACACACACACATATATGGTGATAATATCCACTCACCATTGAGTGTCACGTGTGTGACACAAACACATCAGTGTCATGTAGATTTGCAAATACAACAATTTAAACGTAATAAATGTGATACGCATGTATGTTCAGCTGTAGCTCTGTATATCTCTGTGAGTTACTGTGACCTGTCTCCATCATTATGTCTTCCAGGTATGCCGTGTGCAAGGCTACCCCATTTTACCCGCTTGGAGGATGAGGCCCTCATCCCATACCTACTTGACAATCATGATATCCTGTTCAGCTATGTGCCACAGGATGCACAGCAGCGGGATGCCCTGTGGATGGAACTTCGCAGGAGGGTTAATGATGTAGGTGGCCACAACTGTACATACCAGCAGATGTGCAGACACTGTACAGACCTCATTAGATTAGCAAAACAGCGTGCAAATGCAATTGCCAGGGAACAAGGTGCAACAGGTGGTGGACCACCAACCCAGCCCCCACTCACAGGTACCGAGGAACTACTGGCCAACCTGGGGAGACCTGCAGAACAACATCCACAAGCCTTAGCCGATATTGTGGAGGTGGGTGTCTCTCAACCACTGAGCCTGAAGTTGCCTGGTAAGCCAGTACTGCACCTATAACAACTATATTCCATATAGTTGCATGTGTCACTGTACAATATGTAATGTAACATCATATGCACGGCATGTATACACACATGCCGCATACTATAGTATGCTACTCTGTGTATGCACACATGTGCATACACCATAGTATAGTCTAATGTACTGTTGTATGTGTTAACTTGCACATTGCACCTTGTAGCCATCATACAGGTGTGGATAATGCTCATACTGCTGTGTTACTCCTATTTAGGTATCTCTGGCATTCCGCAGTGACAGCAGCCTGTTGCAGGTGAGACTGGTGTTATTTATCAGGAATCGTAATGCACAGATCTATCTGCCATGTGGCCATTTATAACATGTACACATAATGTATGGTCCTGTCACAATATACAGGTCGGACCTGCAATGCATGACAATGCCTACCCATGTGCAACACTTGCAAACTATGTGAATCACCTCACCAACATGAATCCTTACAAATCGCCATTGCCAGATATGTGGACAGCTGTGCATACAATTGTGGAGGTGCTGTTCACTGTAGGGACATGTACTACAGGTCAGAACTACACATGTGGGAAATACTAACAGTACTACCCAGTGGGCTGGAGTATGGCCAGCCCACAGGATTCACTGGTGTGGATCATAGCCCTGCTATGAATGTCACACAATGTGATGTGCTATCTTGACATGTCCATGACATCTACTGGCCTGGCACTGCCTACCTAACCTGAAAACATATCCCACATACCACCCTTTGTCTGCATAACCCTGTCGTCAGTGGAGCATATGACATCTAAGAGTGTATGCCATATGAGACAACACAGACATGTGAAATAGATGCCCGTCACAATAATTTGTCAACACATGTACACACATGGCCATGGAGAATGGCCAGAGACATGGAGCAACACACACAGTAGACGTAATGTGCCTGTGTGTATACCCTTTTGTACAATGGTTACACATGGGCCAACTTTGGCCTTTGTGTAATGGTTATATTGTAGATGTGGAACACTAGACATCTTACAGGCCTGTGCACATCTTGTGTAGACGTAACATCAATCCAACACATAAGATGTGTTGAACATCTTGAGCGTGTCACAACATGACAGCAGTCACCTGTACAGTATCCACACAAGCCCACAGATACAGTACATTCCCCTTGCTGGTGTCAGACATCAATGTCATACTTGCTCCTTGTGTGTGTGTATGTGTGTGGTACACAGATGTCATGTGGGACATGGTGTACCGACATGTTCACTATATCTGGCCATAGTTGCCAGGCAGCAGTAATATGGTTGCAGATGTGCAGGGGTATCATCCGTATACCCTTCAGTGACCTGTGTCACAACTTCCATATCATGGTTTAGTGTGTATACACCTCAGTGATGTGGGTCACATTCCACAGTATATATGTATTGTATCTGAGCACAGTCATGGCTATGAACTGTGTCTGTAACTTACACTGTATAGCAATAGAGATGCCTCATGATTCCCTGCAATGGCCATGCACATCAGCTAAATGTGGAGTATATCTACTACATTGAGACACCATTACCCCACTGTATATTTGACAGGACACCATTGTGTTAAACATGTATGCATATCATTGCACATGTCAGCAGATCACATGTCATACTACATGTGATTGTCAAGGTCATATGCCACATATCAGGCAAGTGTACTGTTAACCTGTGCTGGTCTACATGGTGTAACACAGGGATGTATGCTAACTACTACTACTATGATTGTGTAATTTGCATGCCGTCTGCTATGACACATGCATGGTGTTGTGTGCAACCCAGGGATGTATGATAACTACCACTATTATTGTCTGCGCTGCATGCCGTCTGCCATATCACATGCATGTTGCATGCCTTCTGTCATATCACATGCAGGAATGTCTGATAACTGCCATTATTATTGTCTTCGCTACATGCTGTCTGCCGTATCACATGCATGTTGCATGCCTTCTGTCATATCATGTGTGTGTGTGTGTGTGTGTGTGTGTGTGTGTGTGTGTGTGTGTGTGTCTATTGTATAGATTGTAATGTACAGTTCTTGTCTGTCCTCACAGGTGATGTAGGTGCATTGCCCTCCTGCGGTATATCTGATGTTAGTGTCCCCACAGACTCTAGCAGTGATGATGAATGTATGATTGAGCCACAGGCAGAGTTGTCGGGGGCTGAAACTGTGCCATTGGTTGCCATTCCAGCTATATCCCCCTCATCCCCGCACACAGGTCCCCTGCCTGCACATACCCCATTACCAGTGGCTATAGAGTAAGGACAATTGGCGCGCGGTAGCTTGGAACAGGAAAGAGTGGGTGCTATGGAAGATGTGCCTGCACACCATAGTGTCAGCCAACTGACTGGTGGTGCCCCACACAGACATGTGGCCAGTGTTGCTCGTAGGAGGACCTCTGGCCAACATACTCCTGCAAGACAGAGCACAGCAGCTGGTGTCACCAGATGCATGTTTCAGGCTGTAATGGAGGCACAGACACATGCTGAATGGCATAACAGAGGGGATTAGAGGCTTCAGAGGGCTGCTGTCCGTTCTTTAAACAACATCAAGGCAATGGTAAATGCTCAACAGCAGATTGTTGAAGCTTTGGATAGACGGTTGGGTGACATGGTTGGAGTCCTTGACTGTGGCCTGACAATCCACGAGCGTGAGCTGTCTGTGTTGGAACATCTGGTAGGAGTGAGATGTCGGGCATGTGAACATAGGCCTGCTACATCACCTATTTCAGGTCTACATATGTGAGCTACCTCACATGTCCGGTCCCATAGTGGCGGTAGTAGCAGCAGTGCATCTGGTGCTGTGCTCTCCACACAACACAGCAGGCCACGTGCACGTGGCCCAGGATGGTCCCAACATGGACACGGTTCCAGTGGACAAGTGACATCAGACAGTACCTAATCTGCACCTCTGCCTGGTAGTGCCTGTGCAACCCCTGGCAGGCACAGGTGACATGTCCATGGCCGGACATCATGAACTGTAAAACCTGGCCTGTACAGTCTGCAGCTGTCAATAATACCTTTGTGTAGACCAGGCACATGGCAGAACTGTGTGCATACATACATGCACACACTGGAAACATATATAGGGCACTGCAACACACACATGCATAACATCCACACACGCCCAATTAGATCAAAGGCCCTAACCTGCACACATGATGTCATCCAATGATGCAGCCTAGGCCTCTGGCAAACATTATCACCCTGTGCATATGATGATGCCTGTGCTGCATCCCTGACATCCACACCATTGGTGCAGGGACATGCTCATATGGTCTGATGCACAGGGTGAACAGACTAGGAAGATAAGTTGTTGAGTACTGTTGACAGGCAGCAGACATACCATGTACTACATGTGCACAATGTATTTCGTACGGTTAACAGTATGTGTCTTGTGTAACAACAGTAACTACATGTTGGTCATGATGTTCTGCTGTCCTCCTTCACGTCTAATTGCACTTGCCAGTGGATGTCAGTATTTGCAGTTAGTGTCCCATATGTCAATGTGAACTACTCACAGGTATGTATGAATATGCTAGCATGCACCATGTAGCTGCCACATAACAGTGAGAATGCCCCACATTCCAAACACGTGTACTGATCCAAGAGCATGATAGCTGTGTATTAAGCTACTGTGGCTACAGACATGACATCCATAAAGGGTGACATCACAGGTACAGTTACATGGAGTGGTGAGGTAAGAGAGCGGTCTAGCTGATTACAAGGGTAGAGGCCAGTGGGAAGTGTGATGCCTCATTGGGAATCAGTAATACACGTACCCATGACAGGATGCCAACACACAACTGCACCCACACACTCAGGTACTGACACACATGTATTCAGTGACACAGTAACACACCCACACACTCATGGATTCACCAACACAGTAACACACACTCGCACACAGTTGCTACTGGTGGGGTGAGGACCCCTCCCTATGTGCAAATCATCATTACAATACTGTGCACCTACATGATGCGCCACAGAGAATACACATGTACAGGTAGTCAGTATGGCCTAAGATCAGGGACATCAACACGGATAGTAGAATGCATCGCCTGGATGTGGGGAGGGGGTCTTATCAGTTCAGTATGGTAACATACATCCTCACTCCAGGGACCAGACAGCCATACATGCACACATATACATACACACACTGTGGCATTCAGTATTGAATACACCTATGCCACGCACATACAGATACCTCACATGTGTGGGATACATGCCCCTGCCTATGTCCTGCTTTCTACATTGCAGTCTGTACAGATGTGTACACTAGTGTACAGGAGAGTGAGTAACAATTAAGATGTATTCCCCACCATACATGACATATATGGACACACACGCAACCACACATGCCAGTACTGTGAATTAAAGACCTGCCTAGCTCATGATATGTATGACAGACTTACAGCAGTATTGCATGCATTACAAACTGTAGTGATGCTTCTTTTGGCAACAGTGCAGATATATGCACACGGGACGTCTTAACTGTTAACAGGTGTCAAGTGATTTACCTTCGCTGTCACCCTGACCTCCGTCTAAGTTGTGTGTTATGTCCTTCAATTAACAAAACCATTGCTTACCGGTTACACAGGTTATTGTAGGACCACTTGTGATACACCTGTGAGCTGTCCTCAGCAAACATCCATTGCAAAGATGCCCCACCACTTAGTTATTTCCACACATCTGTCCATACCTGAGGTACATCTTTCAGTACAATCAGCATATCACTATATACAGTTGGCAATGTTGAGGCTGCATTGCAACTGCATGATGTACTAGGATACACGTCACCTGCATACATCAGCAACTGCACACGCATGTTATCTGAATGCACAACACTACTTGTACATGTGTGTAGGTCCTACAATCCTGTCATTTGGGCATGTTTGTAGGCACTGCAATTGGTGGACATGTGTAATGACATAACATGACACATGGACTGTTGTATGATATGATAGGTGTAATGGCAACTGGTACAGAGAGAATGTTACCTCTGCCAACATTGATATCACACCTTATGTACTGTTAGCATTCAGCAGCCATGGACCTACATTCCATGTGCCCGTGTGTAATGGCTGTAGCCACCTGTTTGCACAAAGGACAACAACAGCTATGCTATTTACATGTATGTTTTGTGTGTGTGTGTGTGTGTGTGTGTGTGTGTGTGTGTGTGTGTGTGTGTGTGTGGTATGTACATATGCAGGGCAGGTACATGTATGTCAAATCTATACATGAGAGTGTGTACTGCTGTACAGCAACAGTCATTTGCTAATGCTGGAAAGTACCGAAGGCCCCTGGTATGTGTACAGCTGACCTGGTTACAGACAGTTATACCTTTACATTGCATAACACATGATGCAACTGTGTCAGTACATGGGTACTCTCTACAGTTGATGTAGAGCTTGGTACAGTCCACTGGTCAAGGGTCACATGATGGTGTACTCTTATATGTCCTACAACATGTATGGATGTGTGTTGGTGGTCTGAGGGCATGGTGGTGTCTGAGGTTTACATCCTAGAATGCAGCATGTGACACTGTGTCCTGCACATGACTCATCTGTGATGCCTTTCTTGGGGGTACCGGTCAGTACATGCAAGTGGCCTTTATGTATGTGGGGACACCACCACCTGGAGCGGTCCATACCTGTGTTATGGCCCACATGTCTGGTTCTGAGGTATATGGTGGTAGTGCTATTGTGCACTACAGAGCCATCAGCCAGGTGTTCCTCACTGCACAGATGTCAGTAACTCTCATTGTTGGAGCTACAGTGACCAGCTGTGATTAAGGACGCTACACATCTAGTACTGGTTAGCATAAGAAAACAATGCAGTTGTCCTGTAGGTGTCAGGGTGTTATCCCGTGTTTGGGACATTTGCCTTGGAATGGCACTGTATGGGCAGATGCGACTTGGGTATTATCCCCACTCCCTTGAATCATGGATGCATGTGATATGTGTCAAAGGCCTGTCTACTGTCAGCCATGTCATCCCAGAATGGCAAACACTGGACAACCTCGTACTTACAGCAGGACATTGGCTCATTGTGTTGTTCAAGCAGTTGCCACCTCTAGCAAGGCTCATTGTGTTGGTCAAGCAGTTTCCACTCCTAGCAAGACATCACTGTGAGTTTTGATATTGTGCTTGGTATAGGATGGTACATCTAAGGTGATGGACAGCAGCAGACGTTGTGTAAAAAAACGGTGTCATATATATATATGTAGAACAGTGTTCCTACTAACATTGACAACTGCTAACACCAGAGCCTATTACAATGTGTTCTTTACGTCTACCTGTAATAGCATGGCCACTGTGGCCTCCCATGTTTAGAATCAGAGTGCATCCCAGACAGCCCTGTGCTACAAAGTGTATGAGCATGCCCAGTATAACCTTGTGTAGATGGACACATAGTGCATTCCGAACAGCCCTGTGCTACTAAGTGTGTGAGCATGCCCAGTGACACCTTGTGTTGGTTATGTGCCTCTGTGTATGAGCATGGCCATTGTAACCCTGTATAGTGGTAGTAGTCGTCCATTCCACAGATGGGCATACTCCAGGTCACGATGGATTCCTACTTTAAACACACAGGTTCACAAGTATGTACATCTTAACTACCAGCATCCCTGTTGATGTCTGCATTCCTAGAAGGTCATAATGACAGCCTTGAAATGTGTAGTCTGTGTGGAGCGACTCGTAAGTATGTAGTAGTGTAATAGTGATCTGTAAATAGGCAGGTGTTCCGTTCCCACCACTGGCATGTGTGTGTGTGTGTGTGTGTATGTGTGTGTGTGTGTGTGTGTGTGTGTGTGTGTGTGTCTATCCCTGTTTGCCAGAGGACTGTAAATTGCTTTTAGACTGCTCACACTCCATACAATTCATATAACCACCTTTGGCAGGGCTGATGATGACACCCACCTACAAATACACCTCTGAGATTGCTGTGTCCCAGTAATCTCGGTAGCGCGTTCTGTAACTGCGTAATGCTGTAGTGTAATAAAGTAGTTTTGTCGGTGTTCTAATCCCAGACTTGCTGTGTGTGTGTGTGTGTGTGTGTGTGTGTGTGTGTGTGTGTGTGTGTGTGTGTGTGTGTGTGTGTGTGTGTGTGTGTGTGTGTGTGTGTGTGTGTGTGTGTGTGTGTGTGTCCATCTGCCTGAGGACTGAGTAATGCTTTTAGACTGTTTACACTCTTACATTTCTTATACCCACCTTTGGCAAGGCTGATGATGTCACCCACCTACAAATACACCTCTGGGAGTGCTGTGTCCCAGTAATCTCAGTAGTGCGTTCTGTAACTTTGTAATGCTGTAGTGTAATAAAGTAGTTAGGTCGATGTTCTAATCCCACACTTGCCATGTGTCTGTGTGTGTTTGTCCCCATCTGGCTGAGGACTGAGTAATGCTTTTAGACTGTTCCCACTCCATACAATTCTTATACCCACCTTTGGCAAGGCTGATGATGTCACCCCATCTACAAATACACCTCTGGGAGTGCTGTGTCCCAGTGATTTCAGTAGCGCGTTCTGTAACTGTGTAATGCTGTAGTGTAATAATGTAGTTAGGTTGGTGTTCTAATCCCAGACATGCCAAGTGTGTGTGTGTCTGCCTGCATGAGACAAGTATAGTGCTTTGTACTATTCGCCGTAGTGCATGCCCTAAATGCATATCGCTGCAGTGTGATATGGTAGGGGTTTGTATACAGGACATGGCAAGTGTGTGTTTGTCTGTCAGAGCCTGTGTAGAGGTGACCATGATTGTCTTACCATTGGACATGTTTGGGAGCGGATTTTGTAGTTTTCCTATATGGTATCCATCTTATGATACATTGGCCACCTCACGAAGAGTACAGCTGTCAGTCAGCCACGGGACTGTGTTGGCAAGCCATACCCATACATCTGGCAATAGGCCTGATGAACAAAGTATGCAGCCCTACTAGTACCCGGTATATGTCCTGCACTCATGTGCCATGCACAAACAAACTTACCTAGGATATCCTGCTATGTTGCTAGTACCATGCACATTGATGACAGATAGTAGGCATGGTGTGAATGCAGTGGCCTGCAGAGGACATGGCACCTTGTACAGTGGTACAATAGGCACATATATGCAGACATTGTGCCTTCACTATGTTCCACACTGAATGCCTGCAACATATGTGGTGCCATCAAATGCCATCCTCAGAGGCCAGACAATGCTGTACACATGTGCCCTGTATGGACCCATGCCACTGACACCACGGAATACCTCTATCATACTATCCATGCAGGTGCAGGGTCGACCTGCTCACTATAAGCAGGTTTCGCCACACCAGGCCAGTATTGGCATATCTGGGGATAACAGGCTGTGTACACATGTGTCTGCCAAACTAGGTACAACTGTACATGTCACTGTACAGTATTGTGGGACATGCACATCCCAGGCAATGTCCACGTGAAGGACTATTAAACACAGACATGCCATGCATTGCAAAGCTATCACCATACACATTGGTAACCAGGATGTCAGGCCAGATAATGCAGTACCCATCTGTGTGGGACATTGCAGACACTACACCCCTACACTGCACACCACTGTCGGGTGATGCGATGCCAAGGATTACCCCTCACCCAGCCTTGTACAGCCATCTCGCACAACCAACTACTACACACCCATGAAGCAATGCATAGCTGCATGCCAGTACTGGCACCCTGTGTCTGCGTGTGGGTTGTGATGCTCCCAACCACAGTCATTCCCAGTATAACCCTCACTGGCATACCAACAGTTGTCAAGCACTTTCACATGCCCTAGCCCATAGAACCTCCAGATATCCCCTGTGTTGCATGTGGTCCTGTGCATTACTGCAGTGTGGCGAACTAAGTAGTTACATTGTGTATTTGTGGCCCTGGCAAAGGTGTCAATGCATGTCCATTAGAGAGTGTGGTTGTGGTGACAATGGCATCCATTCACGTGGACAGCCATGTGTGCCACACCTAATGTATGTCTACTATATCTCTGTTGCAGATGTCACTCACCTACATACATATATGTTCTTACAACACAGCAACATGTCACCTTTGTGGCACATGTAGTAACGTCATGCACATGTAATAGTAATGAGTAGTCAGGGGTTTGACCCCTGTACTGTTCGGCGTGTGGCAGATGATGCTTATGGTTAAGTCTCCAAGCCCTTCCCTGGTGTACTTTGCCTGTCCCACCCACACACTCTCTGGTGGATGTGAAAGAGTACACCTGCACAGCAGCAGCATGTGCATTGTAAGTGATGGACATGGTCAGGTGATGGCCTCTGCACCTATTGCAGTCCTCCTCTAGCTGATTGCATGTGGTACAGCTGTGATGGTGTTCCCATAGCCATCTGCATGGTAAACACAGTACACTATCTAGGGGAACATGTTATTATTTGCCCATGACAGTCACTGTGAGTGGTACCTGGATGTGGTGTTCTGACATGGCATCACAGATGATATCTGGATGTACCTCAATCATTTTCCACAGTGGAAAATAGCCTAAAGACAGGAGGGTGATGTGCCACACATGGCTACAGCATGTAAGTGTAGCTATGCTGCATTGAGACTACTGCCTGTTTAACATGTGTGTGGTAATGGCTATTCTGCATGTTATAATACAGACATGACAGTACTCTGTTCATGAGGGACCCCCATCTGTAGGGCAGTCTGTGAACTGTTCAGTGTGTGCAACCATTTGTTTCCTATGTTACACACTGAGCACACATCTGTGCAAAGCAGAAGCATGGTGTGAGGATTGCAGACAGTACATGATGATAGGGATGTGTTACTGCCATCGCATCCCTGACTGGACATGTGTCACATGAGACAGTGGTATGACAGACACTGTGTGGGGTTCCCAGTGACAAGCCAATAATGGGCAACTGTTCATAGCTGTGGTCACACGTCTACTACACATTGTATAGATGGCATGCAGTATATATGCATGTATTGTGCTCCCTCTGCAAATGTATACCATCTGTTGTGTTGGGTTGCTGGTGATATCTATGCATACTGTCATAGGTAATCCTGTATGCTGTTGTTTATCACTAAATCATATGTGGGTTTAAAATGCAACACCATAGGCTGAATGGGTTTGGAGGTCCCGGCGGAACTTCCTGTCCCACTTCAGCTGACCATGGCACTGGGCACTAGCACATCTGGGGCCCAGCCATAGACATCAGCCTCTGTTGTCTCTGCACCACCTTGTGGTGGTATCACCACTGAGGATGGAGCATGTCCCCTCTGGGAGCGGGACCAGACAGGTACATGTCTGCTGTCATGCGGTCCTGGACGTGTTGCGTTGGTGGCTCCCTAAGGGGTTCTGAAGCCAGATACGCCAGCTCAAGGGCGGAGTGTCACATTTACAGGGTGATGCTGCCCCTCCTGGACAGCCCCCAGCACTGCCTCCTTTGCAGCTGTGTAGGTGCAGTGGCAGTTGCCCATGGCTGGGGACCTCCATCCCACTGTTCCCATGGGCTTGTGAATGCCGAACACCCATCCCCATCCGGGGCATATCCCCCACACATGTGTCATATACCAACCCTGTATGCTGTCTTTTCTGTGATCCTACCTATCCTCTACGGTCATACCTACACTCCTTCCCCAACATCTGATCCTCACTTACGGACACATAAGGCTAATCGGCTCCTAAGACAACATCTGCCCTATACATAGCTGTCCATTACACACATGTGCCCACTGGACACATGAAACCCTTGTAATATGCATCACAACATACTCCTGTTATCCTCACCCCTGTCCCTCAGGTGCATGATCCTGGTATGCACATCACTCCTACATGGTCCAGATACACGTGATGAGGATGACCCCATTGTACACACAACACTACCGGTCCCTCTATGGCTACCCCATTTACCTTTATCATGATGATAATTTTGCACACAGCACCTTATAAGATTACTGTTCCCACATAATGATTGGACAGGTACTGTTGTGTTAATGTACATTACATGCACAGAGTGATGTATACAGCCAATGTACAACTATTTGCGTGCATGACTGACACATGTCTGTCTGAGGGAGCCTTGAGATCAAATAGAGCAACACCACTACATAATACAGACGTCGCTGGTGTTTCCTGTTTCATTCATTTGTAATGCTGTGTTGCCACATGGTATGTTCCTGATACATCTCTATATATGTATGTACCTATATATGCTGGAAAAAAACACTCACATATACATCTACATGATGGGATACATTCCTATACTGTTGAATGACTGCACTGTATGATATGTTTGTGGTACTGTCCATTGTCTGTATATCTGCCATGGCTTATTGGTAATACACATTAGCTGTGTGCGCAGGGTCCTGGTTCCAACCCTTGCAAAGCACATTTATTTGGTTGCAGGGCAGAACAAGCCCATTTGATACGGAGGGAGTAAGGCACATTAAAGCAGTTGGGAGTGGGTGTTCGTGGGTTTGTGCGGTGTGAAGCACTGCTGACATCTGGTTACAGCCTCTTACACTCTGTTAGCCTCTACATTGCTTTACCAGTGCAATACTCACATACTGGTAGCCAAACACACTTACACCCGCTCGCTCCCACACTTGCAAATGCACCGACATTGGTGCTTGCATCTGTCACTCACACCACTGGGTGGGAGCGAGGACCACTATATTACCTTGTGATGCCTATTACATTGGACTACATGACTACAGTATTGGGACTGGCTGCCCATTAGGCGACAGCATTGCATTCGACTGTACGAAATCAGTGGCCTGTCCAGTGAATCATTCATATTTGTGTGTTCCTCATACAATCTGCCCCCACCTTGTGATGCCTATTACCTCGGACTACATGACTACAGTATCGGGAATGGATGCCTATTAGGCGACAACATGGCATTCAACTGTACGGAATCAGCAGCCTGTCTGGTGAATCAGTCATACTTGTGTGTTCCTCATACAATCTGCTCCCACCTTGTGATGCCTATCACATCGGACTACATGACTACAGTCATAGCCGGCCTTAGGCATAGGCCAACTAAGCAGCCGTCTAGGGCACCGCTTTAGTAGGGGCACTTTTCCAGTATTTATTTGGTGTAGGTAGACCAGGATGGGGGCATTGGGTGGTGTGGTGGGGGGTGCCATGGTGCCCTTTTGCCTAGGGCACCTGTTGACCTAAGGCCACTCTTGACTACAGTATTGGGAATGGCTGCCCAATAGGTGATGGCATGGCGTTCGACTGTACGGAATCAATGGCCTGTCCAGTGAATTAATCATATTAATTGTGTGTTCCTCATACAATCTGCTTCCACTTTCTGATGCCTATTACATCGGACTACATGACTACAAACTACAGTATCGGGAATGGCTGCTTTATTGTACAGTGTATGCTTTATTGTTACAACGTCCATTATTCATATATATATATATATATATATATATATTTCATGTATGTAGATATATATCTATACACACACACATATATATGTGTGTGTGTGTGTGTGTGTGTGTGTGTGTGTGCATATATATGTGTGTATATATATTACATCTGTACATACAAACAAACATTTCCTATGCTGGGAGCTGCTTACACCCGCGTAGGCGCACTCGCCTATGCTTACAGTGCGTATATGTTTACTGCCGCTTATTTGGGCTTACTTGTGCTTTATTCATTATGACAATACCACTTTGATTGAAAGGATCTGGGTAATAGTCCCATGCGATACACACATTCACTTTTACATGTTTAAATGTCGGCTTTACAGCAGAGCAACATTCATTCCACAAGGAAAATGATATGTGCTATAGTCGAACTTGAACCGTGAATGCCTTTTCGTTAGGTGGATGCTCTAACCACTACACTACTGGTGTTCTGTTTCATTTATATGTATACCCATGGTTCATAGTTACCCGAACACATGCTTCATCACTTTACTTACACAGTAGGCATCCATTTTCCTGTTGGGAAAACCGCACTACTACACATGCACCATTCCCTATTTCCTACTGCTCTGGACCCATGCCGCATGCTGGCTCACTCCTAGGATATTCAGACCTCCAAAGCCTATAGTCCTGGCACATACGTGTGTTTGATTGTCAGGGTGTTCATGTGGTCATCCGGGATTCGGCTTGTCCGACTGGGGACCGGGACTACCCTGTACCTAGTTGAAAGTCAGACTTAGCACAGGGACATCGTTAGTTCCACTTTTAGTATCCTACCCGTGGTTGGGGATGCAGAGGTGTGCTCACTTCTGGCCATCCTGATATATAACAGCACTAAATATTATGGGGGTTTCCGCTGCTATTTCCCTTCACATTCCTTATGACTGCTATATTGTGACCATGTTCATTCTTCATATCTACATATATATATATATATATATATATATATATATATATAGATTTAGTTATATATATATATATATATATATATATATATATATATATATATATATATATATATATATATATATATATCGGTCTGTACATACACATGCATATACACCTACATGCTTATTTACATTTCCCATACCACTGAATCACCGCCACTTACCATCATGCATACATGCTTGCATACCCACTTATGTCTAGGGTTGTCACCTTTTCAAATGGCCAAAGTGGGGCATTTTCGGGACACATAAGAGATTTTACAGGCCAACACATACCCACGGTCAGTACAAAGGTTAGAACTTTACTTATTTGCTTAAATGAAAGCTTATTCTTGTAGCAGTTTAGTTGCTTATTCTCTTTCTTGTAACATTTAAGTATTTTACATACAGAAATAACTGTTTTATGCAACTGTTACATGAAATATGGGACATAAGTATTTCCTAAAATCACATGACATTTGCCATTGTATTAGTTTTGGTCAGGACACAACTGCCCAAAAAGGGACTGTCCCTCGCAAAGTGGGACAGGTGCTAACCCTACTTACGTCTGCTTTAAAGCGCCTTAATCACCCTATATCCGACTGCCACTATGCAAATGTGTAAGGTATATATTCCCGATAATGCACGTGGGGAGACGTGCATCACAGTCAGGTGTTTAATCCCGGGTCGTAGGTTCTGCAGGACCGGCTGGAGGCTGAGCAGTCTTGTGGACAACTACTGCTCATACAACTTGTGTCCAGATGTCTACAGGACTGGACATCGTGTCGTGACACTAAGTCTAATGTTTAGAACAGATACTTATCCCATGAGGGATATCCAAAAATTGTGGGGACCAATGACCTTGATTCCTTTGGCTTTACGATAATAAGGTAGGGCTATACATGCAAGGGATACATAGTTTGCAATCCTGAGACTGCCTAAGGTGAGACTGCCTACTACATATGAGTAGGGGTCACTATGTGCAGATATGGCTGCGCCTAGCTAGCAGCCTGAGTATGGGTGGTTTTGGTGGACGTTCAGGAAGGGGGGAGGGTGGTGTGCTGTGGAGGGGATGATGGGTATTCAATTATGCATCCAGGTGTGTTGGGGTTGGATGGCTCAGTTCTGGCCAGACCATTATGTGGGTATGTGCAGGTAACGTTTCTGTACATGTATATCACACTTTGTAATGTTCATATGTTTGGGGAATTATGTTTTACAGTATGGCCTGTCAGGTTGTAGTGCGAATGTGAATATTTGTTCATTAGTTATCTTTCTGATTCAACCACTGCTCTCTCATACACCTCCAGTTCACCTATTGTGCATCCAACCCAGTCAACCCATGGCGAATTATTACATTACCCATCACCCCCCACCCCCATATTCCACAGACACCATCCATCCCTTCTCTAATTGATGGCCCATGGCACAGTCAACAGAACACATTGTGTACACTACAAATCTCTGGTACCAATATGGTTGTGAGGACTACACTAGCATTTCTGATCATCCACATGCTGTACTTCACACACATAGGTACACACAAATACTTATCTTTCATGACATGGTAGGTAGACCCAGGTAATACCCGTTCATCTTTGGGCCGTCCTGACAAGGACGGCTTGGACCACGAATGTGCAGATATTGGGCGAATGCTCTGACCATTGGTAGGGTTGCTACCTTTTCATATGACCAGGATGGGACATTTTTGGGACACACATCAGAGTTTACAGGCCAACACATACCTACGGTCAGTACAAAGGATAGCTTTTATTGTTATAGCGGTTTAGTTGCTTATTCTGTTTCGTTTACTTGCTTATTCTGTTTCTTGTAACATTTAGGTATTTTACATACAGACATAAGTATTGTATGGGACTATTACATAAAATATGGGACATAATTATTGCCTACAATCGCAGGTCATTTGACATTTATAATGGTTTTGGTATGGACACAACTGCCTAGAGGGGGACTGTCCCTCACAATATAGGACAGGTGGTAACCCTAACCATTGGGCTAGGCTTAGCAATTGGTGGCGCGCTAACACGATGCAATTCGCTTCCACTTGGTATAACTATCGACACTACAATGGAATACAGGCACGGGGTTTTAAATATCATTTGTTCGAGGGATGGGGACTCAATATTCAGCTACGTACCTTTGTGTTTACTTTTTATTTTGGTGTTCGCAAAACTGTCTTGTATGCTTTGCATACATTTCAGTATCCACGGACACTGACAGGAGTGATTACTATTAGAGGCAGGCTGTATTAGTCAGCATTTTAGGTTGCGCGTATGCAGCCGACATGTTCACGCCTCCATGCAGTACTTGGACATGCCCCCTGCACTTGCGCACGTTTCCTATGCACGTGGCTGTTATGGCAGCGTGCCTTCATTAATATGCATGCGGTGCTGCTGCGCCATCTCTACGCCGCATGGCTGGTGCAAGGCTAATGCCGTCCTTGCGCCGAGCTTCATGAATCCCGGGGGTTATTTTTTAGGAAATGGGAAATCTGAATGAAGAGATCAAAGCTAGAATCAGAGGTATTTCAGTCAGCTGACACAACTGTTTGTCAACTTTTGCCAGAGGTTTGGAGAGCTTCTGCTAAAATCCAATGCATCCACTGCTAAAATCTAAAAAAAAAAGTACATTTTTAGTTTCCTTTGCACTTTGCTGACTATATTTTATCATTTTGCTGATTTTTTACTGTATTTTCTGCACTGTAAAAAAGCTGTTATGTTGCTTTAAGTAGCTAGCACATAGCATAGATTAGATTCAGATCTATTCCAGTCATCTTACGTTACCAAGTCCCTGTCTGCACACCTGTAGCAGAAATGTGTAGTCTGAGCAACATCTGAGTTGGAGATTATTGAAGGAAAGCTCATTGTGTGCTTTTCTATTGGTAGTATAGTTTAAAATTGTTTATTCGTGTTTGTATTAAACCTTGCATTTGCGTGGGATTGCACTATTTTAACCAGAGCTGCCCAACGTTTGGCAACTTTTACCAGAGGTTTATAGAGATTCTGCAGAAATCCAAAGCATCCATTGTGAAAACTGAAAAATAATTACTTTCTGAGTTTCCTATGCACTTTGTTGACTGTATTTTGTCATTTTGCTGACTAATTTTGCTGATTTTACTGTATGTTCTGCATTTAAAAAAGCTGTTCTGTTGCTTTACGTAGCTAGTGCATAGCATAGACTAAATTCAGATCTGCTGAATCGAAACTGTATTGTAACACTTGAGTACTATTCCAGCTATCTTACATTATCAGGGCCCTGTCAGCACCCTTATGGCATAAGTGTGTAGACTGAGCTTCATCTGAACTGGAGATTACTGTAGGAAAGCTCATTGTGCACTTTCCCATTGGTAGTATAGCTTAAAAGTGTTTATTTTTGTTTGTATTTAAGCCTCATATTTGAGTGTAGCTGCATACTGTGCAACAGGGTTTAGTAGTGCCCTGTATAGACACAAATGCCTTGAAAGACAATTTTCCATTAGACATCTGTTATTGGAAACCTCCCAAGCTCTCCTGCTGCATTGCGGACAACTCAGTTGCACACTGAGAGGTGTTGCCATATTGCCATAGTTTTTTCACCCTTAGCCTTCAATAGACTAAGATTCTTTCTTAATCCTAGATCAAAATCTGGTTAGACTGGCTCACTCCTCATTAGTAGCTACAGTAAAGAACGGCCATAATGGGTGATCAGTTTCCAACCATTTCACCAGCAAGCCTGACTGACATGGGCATCCTGAGGCAATGTAGTAATTACTTCATGTATACTGACAACCACTTCCTCCTAAAACCAACAATTACAATATGTGAGAGATGTAATAACACTATGAATTTGGAATCAATTCTCACACATAACAACAAACTGGACATCAAACAGGTTGTCAGCACACAAAACAAGGTCACAACACATAACCTCACATACTTAGAGGTAATCAATAGAAGCCTACCAAAAGATTAGAGACCTCTCAAGTACAAACCATTTGCACATACTGCAAAGCAAATAGAATCCACTACATATAATAACACGCAGATCAGCAAATAAGGCCCTAAGTCAAAACACCTCAAAAACAAATGTCCAGTTCATAGGCGATGCCGTAGTGAGACACACATATGTCCCTCTCACTAGGCTGGACAAGGAGAAGGTCATGGTCAGCTGCCTGTCAGGTGCCAGTTTCCAACAAATCACACATGCCTTCAAGTCACTCACAAGGGCCTCATGGTCACTAGCCTAGTAACTTCCTATGATCCTATGATACTATGAACAATTACTGTTATGACTCTGTCATAGTACATGTTGGTATTAATGACTTGAGATGTACCTCTCTGGACTATATGTGTTCCAGGCAAGTGTGTCCCTAGTTCTAAGCAGCATTCTACCTTCACCCAGGATGATACCACAGTATAGACAAAAAATGATTGACTTTAACAATTGGTTTAGCTTCTGTTGTCAATCCAAGGGGATCCAGTATTTGTCAGCCTGGGAAGACCTGGTCAACAGACCATGCTGCTTTGCCAGAGATGGTCTTCACCTGTCACCTTTAGGCTTCCAGAAAATGCAAAGATGCTTGACTCCCCTAGAGTGCCTTTTTAGGCAATGTTAAACAACAAAATTACTGAAGTAAAAAAATCCACTGAAGACAAATTCAAGGTTATGATGCTTAATGCTAGGAGCCTAAACAGGAAACTGCACTTCCTAGAAGCACTCCTCACCTTGGAAGATGTTGACATCTGTGCAATCACTGAGAAATAGTTCAAGGCCACAAAGAGCAACCCGGCCATGCAAGGATTACAATGCTTTCCACATGTTCAGAGTCCAAAACAAGCATGAAAGAACCAAAGGTGGAGGTTTATCCATCTTCATTAAAACCAAATACACTTCAAGACTGGTTAAACAGTACAACTGTCTTGAGCAACTCCAGGTCCAATTAACTATAGGTAAAACACCCTAGTACATCATACCTAGCTACAGGTCCCCCACCAATAACCAAGAGAAGCACACCTCCTACTGGGAGTTGCTAGATTCACTCATTATACAACTAAACACTTTGATGATGGGAAATTTCAATTATCCTTCTATTGACTGGGCAACATGCACAAGCACAAACATGATCACCCTGAGATTCTTGGATTTTGGCAATACATATGCCAGGGAACAGTTAGTCTGCACCCCCACAAGGGGCTCAAGTGTCCTGGACTTGGTACCCCCCCCAACATGGGCAGGGTCACTGCACTACCTCCTGTGTATTGCCCTCCCTGGTAAGGTCAGACTATAAATCTGTTTCATTTGAAGTAATGATCAGACCTGATACCCCCACAGGAGCAAAAAAAATTACTCCAAAACAAACTACAACCTACTAAGCAATGGTATAAAAAGTTTCAAACTCCCTGCTAATGCAGCCAGCAATGACTCCTATGCAGAGGAGTACACACATGCTCTGTACATCCACTTAAAGAACTGTATAGACTTGGCTGCATCTGACTGGATCAAAACCAGGTCCTCCCAAAAAAACAAAAAACACTCTGATGGACCTCAAGTACAAACAGAGTATATAACAAATGGAAGAAACTGTTATCTAAGTACAAGAGGGACCTTACTCAGCAGAGGAAGAATACCCTCCACAGCTTGAACAAGCAAATCAGATAGTGTGTCCATTTCTCTAAAGCTAGTTATGAGGCTAAATTAGCATTCCTAGCTAAGGATAATCATAAGGCATTCTTTTGCTATATCCGATATCTAAAAAGGAATGCTCAGCTATGTGCCGAACTTATAGTGGATGCCACCACTTATACTGAACCTGAGGAAATTGTCAATCTGCTAGCTGACATATATGGCACAAACTTAATCCTCCTGTCCCCACTAGCCATACCCCAAAACATAGCTGGCACCAGTCCTCTGCCAAGTATCTCCAAAGAGCAAGTCATATCTGTGCTCTCCAAGACCAAAAACACTGTCTCTATGGCACCAGATAACATCCTAGATTGCTTACTAAACAATCTAAAACCAGACCTAGTGGAACCGCTTGACAATCTCTTTAACCACAGTCTGAGCACTGGCTTTGTTCCAGCAAACTGGAGAACAGCAACTGTAATCCCTTTGCACAAAGGAGGTCCATGAACCGTTCTTGGGAACTATGGACCCATAAGCTGAACCAGCCTTATCTGCAAGGCCATGGAAAGAGTCATCATGAACCTTATCAGCAAGGGCATAGGCAACCTTCAACTCTTGACCTGAACCAGTTTGGCTTTGTTAAGGGAAGATCATGCTTATTAAACCTAGTGGACTTCTTCAAAAATGTCACTGAAGTCCTGGATGAAGGCAAAATAGTACATACCACCTATCTTAACTTGGCCAAGGCTTTTGGCACAATCTCCCACTCCCACTTGGTAAGTAGATTTATACTGAATTTTGGCACACTTGCCCCTAGGGTCTTGAATTTAGAGATGAATCTTAGTTTATAAAAATTGAATGGAAATGGAATGTATCATGGTTCTTTAAAATACTTTTTTTTAAAAAAGTTAATTGATTATTTAATTGATGTTTCTATAAAAAGTACTGCTATATGTTGTGAAGTTATTCCTGTGAAGGCTTGTATAGCCGAGGTAGCAGAAGACATTAAATCTCAGCAGCTTTCAGTTCCAGAGTGTGGTTGTTTTTTTGATATTGTTCTTATGGTTTTTGAATATGTCTTTTGAAGGATCTGCAGTGTTTCTGGTTATGGTTAGTACCAAAATAATTGGTAATGGCTTTCTTTTTGCCAACTTATTACGTGAAAGGGAAGAAAAGTTGACTCGATTTGATCCATGGTTGTTTCCAGTGAATGGTACATCTGATAAAAGGTATGACGAGTTGAAGCGACTGATGATTAAGGAAACTTCTCTATTTTATGATACTCATCTCCTTAAAAAGTATGTCAGTCTTTCTGTCACGCCCAGAGGGCTTTGTGTCGACAAACTACCTGCTTTTCAGTTTGGGGAGGATGAGAAGGAGTTTTTGGATGAATGGAAAGCTGTTTTGCTTCAATGTACACTGGGCTGGCTTAAAATCCTGATAAAACAGAATCGGAAGGTTCTTGGTGCTATATAACTTCAGATAGCAGAGGTACAGGAAGCTTTATTAAAAGATCTTTCGAGCAAAATCTTTAACTCTACCATGAAGGATATTAAAGGTGAACTAGTGAAAGTAGAAAATGAAGTCATTGAAAGGAAGAAGAAAAAGCTAAACAGAGACATTAATGACTTTAAAAATAATCTGGTTTACTCCTGGCAACGAAAATGTAGAAATGGTAGGTTCCATGATAAAAACGCAGAAGCAAGATCTCGCAGTGTACGTGATTCCTCGGTCTCCTCAATTGATACTGCTGTCAGTAAAAAAAGTGTTTCATTTGAAAGAGTGGATCTGGTTGATGAATTAGAGGTATCAACTGAAATGGAACAGCAGAATAGAGGGAATTTTCAAGAGAATAACAAACGTAAGGGCAGAGCAAAGGGACGAAATAGAAAATACTGAACTTTGGACTATATCTAATGAAACCTTTTCTTTTTTCAGGTTGGGACTTTTTTCTACTGAAAATGTGAGTGTGTCTGACTTACATATAGTGAATCTTAGTGATTTGACTTTTACACCTGTAATGCATAAAGTGCTAACAAAAGGTAGTAAATTTGTCCCTACTAAATTCCCTGCACTTGCTGATATTTTGCTGGATGTAAAACGGTTTTGTCGAAAGTTATATTTAAGAGCCTTTTTTAGTAGTCAAAGTATTTCTAATGTTACACCTCTGAATGAGAATGTTAGTTTAGATGAATCTCTTTTAGAACTTTCTATATATGATTATGAAAGTTTTGAAAGTGAAACTGTTAATGTTGATGTTATTGTTGATTCTGTTGACTCTGGTAAAAGCAGTTTTTTTACTGGCTATGGTAAACTTAATGTGCCTATGCTGCCTAGTAAAAGTAGATTTAATCCACCTAAAAATATTTTTCTCTGGGTATTTTTGAAAATGCATTGTGTAAAAAAGTTGAATTTGAGTATGCTGAATTTATGAAACAGTATAAAAAGTTTAATTTAGAAAAACTAGAATGGTTAGCCATTAAAGGAATGAGAAGTGCAACTGATAGGTATGTGTTCTCCCAGGCTGATAAAGGGGGAAATTGGGTGATCATGGGGAAGACACATTATTCTAAAATGGTTTTTGATTTATTATCTGATGAACATACGTATACTGAGTTATCTTATAATCCAGTTTCTAATTTTAATGAGTCCCTTCTAGAGTTACTGGAAAGGGGTGAGAGACTGGGCTTCTTAACTCAGAAAGATGTGAAGAATCTGTATATTTCCTCCCCAAGAGACCCGTTTTTCTATGCACTTCCTAAAATTCATAAAAATATCTTGGATCCTCCTGGTCGACCAATTGTTTCGAGTTGTGGCTGTTTTTTGGAACATGTTGGATTTTGTTGGATAGTCTTTTGAAAAAAGAGTTGGGAAATGTTATTTCACACATTCACAATACGAATGATCTTTGTAAATTGGTGAAAAATTTGGAATGGGGTGAAGATTTCTACTGGGCTACAGTTGACATCAAGGCCCTGTATACAAGTATTAAGACCTCTTGGGGCTTAGAAGCAGTTAGTAAAATCTTAGGGGAAGGACCACGTTCGTCCTTTATTATTCTGCTGCTTGAATTTGCACTTACCCATAATTACTTCCTATGTGACAACAAAGTTTTCCTACAGAAAGAAGGTACAGCAGTGGGGATAAATTTTGCCCCCATTTATGCCATTTTGTTTATGTCTTACTTTGAAATGACATTTATGTACACTCTAGATTTTTTTCATAAATCAGTCATCTTATATCGTAGATATATAAATGATTTGATTTTTATATGTAAAGGTAACACTCTTGAATTTGGGAGATTTATTCATTTACTAAACCAAAATATGTTTGGTTTGAAATTTACATTTGATCTTAATATGAGTGTTATACAATTTTTGGATATTGAGTTGTACATAGATATTCATAGTAAAGTTCAGTATAGACCTTTTAGGAAAAAAAATAACCACTAATAACTTTTTGTATGCTAGTAGTGTACCCCACCTTATCTTATTGAGGCACTTCCATATGGAGAGTTAAAGCATATTTTTGAGCATACCTCTGAAAATTACCTTTTAGAACAAGAATTTTGTGATGTTAAGGCAAGACTTATTGCTCGTGGGTACTCTGAGACTTCTTTTGAGAGAGAGGTAGAAGTAAGTTGAATAAGAATAGTGGTCGAGGTGATGGTAGACATGTTCAAAGATCTTGTGATTAGCCATCATTGTAATGATGATGATGACCAAAAAATCTTTTTTGTAACTAACTTTTCACCTTTCTCTGAAGTTTTGAAAAGTGTGGTGGATAATTTATGGCCTATTGTCTGTTTTAATGATGAAGTAGGCCATTTGTTTCCTAAAAAAAGTTACCTTTTCATATGGGAGGTTCCCAAATTTAAAAGAACTGCTTAGTTTGAGATATAATACTGGCTCTAGGGTAAAAAATGTTGGTATGTTCAAGTGCGGAAAGTGCAAAGTATGTTCGAAAGTGAAGAATATATCAGGGGATGTAATAAATGGTGTGAAATATGTGGCTACAGATAGATTTAATTGTCTATCTTGTGGGGTAGTATATATTGTGGGTTGTGGTTGTATACCCCCAAGACAGTACATTGGTCAAACTAGACGTAAAGTGAAAACACGTATTCTTGAGCATTTAGGTGATGTTAGGAATTGTAGGTTGGATAACCCTATTTCTGAACATTTTCATACAGTCCATGGGGGAGTTACTGAATCTCTTTTTTTCTGTGTATTGGCTAAATCTGATTATATAAATGGTGGTAATTATGTTCAAAAGTTATTAAACTTGGAAAGTAGATTTATACTGAATTTTGGCACATTTGCCCCTAGGGGCTTGAATTTAGAGATGAATCTTAGTTTATAAAAATTGAATGGAAATGGAATGTATCATGGTTTTTTAAAATACTTTTTTTTTTAAAAGTTAATTGATTAATTATTTAATTGATGTTTCTATAAAAAGTACTGCTGTATGTTGTGAAGTTATTCCTGTGAAGGCTTGTATAGCCAAGGTACCAGAAGACATTAAATCTCAGCAGCTTTCAGCTCCAGAGTGTGGTTGTTTTTTAATAAGTACAAGAGGGACCTTACTCAGCAGAGGAAGAATACCCTCCACAGTTTGAACAAGCAAATCAGATAGTGTGTATATTTCTCTAAAGCTAGTTATGAGGCTAAATTAGCATTCCTAGCTAAGGATAATCATAAGGCATTCTTTTGCTATATCCGATATCTAAAAGGGAATGCTCAGCTATGTGCTGAACTTATAGTGGATGCCACCACTTATACTGAACCTGAGGAAATTGTCAACCTGCTAGCTGACAGATATGGCACAAACTTAATCCTCCTGTCCCCACTAGCCATACCCCAAAACATAGCTGGCACCAGTCCTCTACCAAGTTTCTCCAAAGAGCAGGTCATATCTGTGTCTCCAAGACCAAAAACACTGTCTCTATGGGACCAGATAACATCCTAGTCTGCTTACTAAACAATCTAAAACCAGACCTAGTGGAACCTCTTGACAATCTCTTTAACCACAGTCTGAGCACTGGCTTTGTTTCAGCAAACTGGAGAACAGCAACAGTAATCCCTTTGCACAAAGGAGGTCAATGAACCGATCTTGGGAACTGTAGACCCATAAGCTGAACCAGCCTTATCTGCAAGGCCATGGAAAGAGTCATCATGAACCTTATCAACAAGGGCATAGTCAACCTTCAACTCTTGACCTGAACCAGTTTGGCTATGTTAAGGGTAGATCATGCTTATTAAACCTGGTGGACTTCTTCAAAAATGTCACTGAAGCCCTGGATGAAGGCAAAATAGTACATACCACCTATCTTAACTTGGCCAAGGCTTTTGGCACAATCTCCCACTCAGATATCATTGAGAAAGTCTCCCAGCTGGGGACTAACCCATATGTCACTAGATGGGTAGTCAAATGGCTCCAGAAAGAACATGTGCTGTCAAAGTTGAGGAGCCCACCTCTATCAGTAGACCAGTTACCAGTGGTATACTAAAAGGATCTCAATGCTGGGCCCTTTACTGTTTGGCATCTATTTCTCAGAGGTCCAGGTGAAAGTAGATGGCCTGTGGCTAAGCAAGTTTGCTGACAATTGCAAACTAGGTGCAATCATTGAATCCCCCAGTGATGTTAACATATTATAAAAGGGGCTAACACAGACAAATTATTGGTACCAAAGCCATGGACTAAAGCTAAACTCAAAAAAGTGCATTATTATCCACTTTAGCAAAGAGGAAGACCCCGCAAATTGCAATATTAACAGCACCCCCTAAGCTCAAACCCAGTGGTGCAAGATTTGGGAACACAGGTTGATAGCAACCACAACGTTTATCACCATTTGTCCACAGTGATAAAGAAAGTCTTCTACATTGCGCATCTCCTCAGTAAGGGAAGCACATCCAAGACTAAGGATGTTATAACTCCTCTGTACTCAACCCTCACCAGACCATTAATAGAGTACAATGCTCCCTTTTGCATGTACCTCACCAGACTCCTGTAGCAACTGGAGAGACCACAGAGGTTTCCCACCAAGAAAATTCAGGGCCTCCAAAATGTGACCTACATGGAAAGACTGAAAGCTCTATCACTGTACTCTGTAGTCTATAGGCTGCTGAGAGGTGACTTGTGTCTGGCCTACTGAACAGTCACTGACTCTACTCTAATGGAAATGCCGCACATTCTCAAATCAAATGAAACAAGAGTCACTTGCTCCAGGGATCTCAACCTAGCCTATTCCATCAACAGAGCATGCTCTAGAGACAGATATGTCTCCCAGAGATTGACATGCCTCTGGAATAAACTCCCAGTTCATGTGAAGTTGAGCTCCTCAATTACCTTATTTAAGCACAACCTAGACAATTGGATGTGAGACCATAAATTCACCCTGGGGGTGGCACCTATGTCCCTCATGAACAGAGGCAGTTTGTGCTAATCATAGACTCGCCCTGCAAATAAAGACCAACAAGCCATGGTAAATTAGGGAACAAGGGTATAATATGGCTAGGCGTGTAAAGGCCCTAAGGCCATTAGCCTAGAAACCTCCTATGAACCTATGAACAGAAGAATGCCAAAGAATCTGAAAAGTAAAGTGTACACAACAATGGTGTGACTTGTGCTTTTGTATGGCACAGAAATCTGGACAATGAAGGCATATCAGCTGAGGAGTTTGAGATAATGGAGATAAAGTGTTTTACATGGGTACCAGGA
The DNA here is from genome assembly GCF_019279795.1 of Protopterus annectens. Lineage (NCBI taxonomy): Eukaryota > Metazoa > Chordata > Ceratodontiformes > Protopteridae > Protopterus > Protopterus annectens. The sequence continues at coordinate 1,877,268,914 of NC_056726.1, forward strand.
TACACAATGTGGAACAGGCAAAGAAATGGAGTTACCAGAGTGGCACCATTTGCAGTGAAGAGCAAGGTAAACAGATTACAGTGCTTTGACCACATTCCAAAGAACAGAAGATAATTTGGTAAAGTAGGTTTGAGGGAGGCAGAAAGAAGGCAACTGGAGATAAGGACATCAGGCCAAGAGATGGCTTGATGATGTAAGAGAAGACCTGCACCTGCCAGGCATAATTGCTGAACAGTCAAGAGAACTTGTGACAGTTAGCACAATACCCCAAAGTCATGTAAAACTGGGAAAAAATAGATGCTTAGAATGTGAACTGTTTTGGGGTCTACAATGGCTGATCAAAATGGGAAGGATGTTCACTCACAGAAGGTGGTTTTGGTGAAAGTAAAAAATATGAAAACTTTTTGCTGAAAACACTTTCAGCAAATATACCGCAAACATATTTTTACAGGGAATGAGTCCATTTGTATCCCCCATGTGGAGGAACACTGCCTGAGCCCTGTTTTTATGCATACTAACTCCAGGGCCACACAACAATGCAGAATGATGTAGACTACACTGTCAGAGAAGTTAGTTTTGGTGAACAGAGTTCAAACATTTTATGTTTGCCAAAACTAACTTTGCAAATTTGACACATTCCCATCAAAATACATAACTCTAAACTCAATTGCTCATACATATCAACATGAAACCCTTGACCTCAAGTATTTAAAAGCCTAAAACATGTACTGAAAGAACCTAGGTATTTGTGAAAATAAAGCATTTCAATAAAATATTTATCTAATTATTTATTTTATTTATTTATATGTGTTTACCACAGTAGTGCACTGATCTCAATGGACCATTTGCAGGCACAGTCCAGGTGAATAGGATCACATAAGAAATGAACAAAACATATTTACAAATAAAAGAATAAGCCAAAACCTATATATATATATATATATATATATATATATATATATATATATATATATATATATATCTTTACAGATGTAAGAATATGCTACAACATTTAGTTCAAGAAGCAGTTTACGATGTCAAAACATGGATAGAAAAATAGAATTATTCTTAGCAGAATTTTATGGATAATATGTAGACATAATGATTGAGATGGCTTATGCTGCAGGAATATCAGCATATCATTATATAGAGAAGAATGAAGACATTAGAAGAGGCAAGTAGGAATAGTTGCAGGAAAGGATGCCATGGGAAGAAGATAGAGAAAAGGTGAGAAAGGCATTCAGAGGGAAGAGGTGTATAAAGGAGTAAAAGTGTGAGAGAGAGATGCAAAAAGAAGAGGGAAATAGAATGAATGAGAGGCACTAAGTAAGTGATGACAAGATGGGATAAGGGAGGATGAAACAGGTATAAATGGGGTATGACAGAGCGACAGGGTTCATATAATGTGACCTGAGTGAGTGCAGCTGCACTTTGTTTGTGTGAAGAGGTGTCCCATGAGCTGTTGTCTGAAATTTGAGTACTTTTGGACATTTCAGATTCAGAGAGGAATTGTGTCCCATAGTTTAGGTGCTAGGATGGAGAATGCATGATCAGAGCAATGAAGTTTACTTTTTGGAGTTAATAAGGTGAGTTGAGATGAAGAGATACCCCTGAGGTTATATGTGGGGTTTTGGCGAAAAGGTTATGTGTGAGAGGGGGTGATGTCTCAGGAGAAAGGGCTTTATGAATTAGTGATCCTAATAGGAGGTTGGCTCTCAAGTGTACTGGGATCAATTTAGGCTTGGCTAGGAAGCGGTGTTCATTATTGGAGGAGTTAGTAATGAGCCAGCAGATTTTACCGGAGATGGTTTGTAAGGTGGTGGCATTTTTCTTTGAGGCTGCAACTATAATGAGTAGTTCATATTCGAGTTGAGATAAGTGTATGCCTTTGCCTGTGACAGCTTTGGCTGGCTTGGACAGAAGAGGTGATAGATTGTTTGCTCAGAACAGTAGTGTGTTTATGTTTTTGTGTGTGTTTACTCAGTGTAGTTGAAAGTTAAGAGACTGGTTTAGTTAAATGCCAAGGTATTTTAAGGATGTTTTAGTTTCTATGCTGGTATTGTTAACATCTTTAATATTAAGGAATCTGGGTACTTTGACTATTTTGTATAGTGCCAAATAGCATTAATTTAATTTCTGAGGGCTTGAGTATAATGTTCTGGACTATTAGCCACTGGTTAAGGGTTTGAGGTAATTTTGGTGCTGAGTCTGTATAACAGAGTAGAATTTGCTTGACCTGTAGATGACCATGCCATCTGCATAAAGATTACAGGTATCTGATTATATGAAAATCAGCAGAGGGAAAATAAACATTTTAAGGGACAAGCCCCCTGCATCCTATTTACTTACATACTTTCACTCTCAGGTCACCTCAGTTCGAAGAAAGAGTGATCATTATTATGTTGTAAAAATGCCATTCACTGTCCACTGCCCATGTATCTCAGAGCAGAAATAGTACATGCAATTTGAGATTAACCACATTGCTAACACAGACAAAGAGCAATAATAATATGACAAACCTAATAAGTTATTATCAGAATGTTTGGATAGCAGTGGATATAGACTTTCTGGCAGATGTTGTTTATCTGGATCTTTTGAAGGCTTTTGGCTCTGTTCCTCATAGCTTGATCATTAAAATTTGGTATGATATAAAGGTCAACACCAACGCAAACAAAGAAATGGAACTTCCCATAATAAAAAAAATGTATTCAAAACCACAGCAGATTAAACACTTTCATCTGATTATAACGAGGACTTCATCAGAATCTAGTAAACTGAAGCATCCCAGTTTAAAACACCCTCACAAACAGTCGCATGTTCCCAAAGAACCAATCATTCCAATAAAATTTAAATAACCACACCCTAAAAAAATTAAAACTCAGGCACATATTTAAATGAAAATTCAAAAAACCATTAAAGACTAAAAAATGTATAACCTAAAGCAAAAAATGATATGACTTACTTACAACATAAATAAATTTTGAATAAATTCACAGATCATAAGTTCTTAACTTCAAAACACTGGTTATAAATAACTGGTCATTCAACCCAGGAAAAACATATGCATTTCATCTGATCTGCCAGGCTAATTCTCTGGCTTCAATAATATCAATCCAAGGGCCCCCTCTAGGGTCTCTCCAAATCATATCCACACCAAAAAAAAAAAACAAAAGAACTATGGGTAGGAAAGTTCAGCTTATTGTGCTTGATGCCATACATATGTTCGTAGAGTCGATCTCTAAATCGTCATTGGGTTTTGCCCACATAAAAACATACAAACTGTTGACATTGTGCAATGTATACTAAACCAACAGAATTACATGTACAATGAAATTAAGTTCTTACCTGCCTCTTATTTATAACCAGAACATCCTTCACTAGAATATAGCTACACTACAGGCAAAATCCACATTTAAATGTTCCAAATTTCTTGTGACTACTTACAAGGGGACCCTCCAAATTGCACTCCAGGTAATTTGTAATGAATTTTCCCTTTCTAAAAACAACTTTTTGCTGTTTGCCAATAATTTCAGGAACACCATCAAAACAGGAAAAAATATTCCAGTTTCTCTTCAAAATGGTCAAAATCTCATGGTGTTTGAAAGTGTAGGTAGTGACAAAAGAATGTACAAAGTCAACAGGGTTCCCCTGTGTATTAGAAGCATCATTCCAACCCAATTCTGATTCACCTCTCAGAAGTGGTTGGTATGTGCCATAGTTCCTCTTATTTACTACTTCATGGAAAATATTTGATAAAAAATCCACAGATTATCCCCTAGCACACAACATATCCATCAGTTTGCTGCTTTCCTCAAAAAAGATTTTGCCCTCAGAAACCATATGATCAAGCCTCACAAATTGTCCTTTACTAACCCTCATTTTTGATGAAGAGGATGCCAACTAGTGTAGTGCAAAAGACTATTAGAGTAAGTGGGCTTTCAATAAATATTGCTAGCATATTTTCTGTGGTGATAATCCTTACTTATTTCAATGTCCAAATAATTAATCCTATAGTCACTACTACGAGAGGTTTGTTTGCGTCTTTCGGCTTTTCCCGGTTAGGGGTCGCCACAGCGGAACTCCGTTCTGCTAATGATTGGCAGTAGATTTTACGTACTGGCTTGCTGGGCCTAACGCACAACCTTCAACGAAGGAACGCCCATTCATGCATGTCGCTACACAGAAGACACTCTAACTGAGAATTGAACGGGCAACATCTAACTGTGAGGCGACAACGCTACCGGTCACTACTATGAGTGGTAAATTTCAAAAAGGGGGTAGAATTGTTCAAATAATTCAAAAACATTGAAATCTCCTCCACAGGGTTTTCACAAACAATAAAAATGTCATCCAAAAAATGGACGTACGAATCCCATGCAGGTGGACAAAAGGTGTTAAACACGTTTCCTTTCCCATTGCAACATAATAATGTTAGTAAATGTGGGCACACATTGGCCCCCATAGCAACACCCCTTTTCTGTAAAAAATATTGGCCTTCGAAGTATACAAAGTTATTCTTTAAAATCACATCCATAAAGGTTGTCAAAATGTTTACCTCGTCATTAGTGTGCGCTGTACAGGTAAATAAAAAGTTCTGAGGTCCTGAAACCATTCAGTTCTGACATTGTGTGGAATAACATTAAACAGATTCATTACATCAATTGTAACAAAAACTACATCTTCAGAAAATTCTAAGCCCCTTAACTTATCTAAAAAGTCCCAAGAATCCTTACATAAGGGGCTAAACATGGCTAAACTCTTCTTTAGCCGAACATCAATGTATCTCGCTAAAGGATGTAGTTTAGACCTACTGCTGTTCACTATAGGTCTCATGGGGGGGTGGGGTGGGCTGTTACAAACTTGTGTATTTTAGGAATCTCAAAAATGGAAGGCACCACAGGAAATTTACTCATCAAAGTTGTCCATAGTTCGAATGTAAGGGAACCCTGATCAAATAAATCCTTTAACAGATAGTCAATGCTAGCAAAAGAAATACTGACTGCATTTAAAGAAGATTCTTTATAAAATTCATCAAGCACAAAACATTCAGGGGTCCAGGGAAGTAAATACTGTGGGGAGAAATTGCCAGGGAATTGTTATGACTAGGGTTGTATAGTCCCTAGGGCTGATAGCCTAGTACCAACCTATGAACATATGAAATTACAATAGTTAGTTTTACTCATAATAACTACTCCCCCACCCTTATTGGGCTTCATCACCATCACATTCTTGTCACTAATTATCCTTTTTAATAGTTGGTACTCAGACTTGTTCAGGTTATTCTTATTTTTATTGTGTTTGTATTTGTTAAGGCCCAAAAGTCAAACTCACAAACCTATAAAAGGTACATCAATGATTTGATTTTTATTTGCAAGGGAGAGCAACAGGAATTTTTGAGATTTGTGGAATGTTTAAATAGTACCACCAACAGCTTAAAGTTTATTCGTCAGTCAGGTTTTTCTGGCATTAATTTCTTGAATGTGGAATTATACATAGATAAGAATTTTGAAATTCACTACAAACCTTTTAGGAAGCCCACTTTGGTGAATAATTTCTTGCATGCAGATAGCATGCATCTACCACATTTAATCAGGTCCTTACCTTTTGGTGAATTTAAAGGAATTCACCAGAATACGTCTGAAGAAGGACTTAAAAAAGTTTTTCTTGAATCAGGTACATGATAGGCTAAACATATATTGGGGTATTCTCATGAATTATTGATGGCAGCTCGGGACAATGCTGAAAATAAAGGCAAGAGATGCAAGAAAAGTAGCTTGTATACACGTCTCGGAGGAGGGACAACAAGGAACAAGAGAGGTTGTTCTTTGTGACAAAATGTTCACCTTTTTCAAGTGTGTTGGAGAATATTGTCAGAGAACATTGGGATTTAGTTTCAGAGGATGTAAATGTGGGACGCCTTTTTTCAAAACATGTGACTTTCTCTTTTGGGAGATACAATCATTTGAAGGAAATATTGAGTGGGGATGGTGTTTGTTGTGTAGGTACACAGAAAGTGAGTACATGGGCTTTCGGTCAATGTTTGGTTTGTTGTAGGGTTAAAAATTTAAATGGATATAAGATTAATGGCAGGTTGTATAGGGCTATGGAGGTTTTCAATTGCAATTCCCAAGGTGTTGTGTATATTATTGGATGTGTTTGCCAGCAAACTAAATGGTATATTGGGCAAACCAAAAGAAAGGTTAAGATTAGAATTATGGAGCATCTAAGGGCTGTAAGAAAATGCAATACTGATAGTCTTGTAGGCCACCATTTTACATCTGTACATGGGGACTCTGGAAACAGTTTGTTTTTTAATGTGTTAGCATGGCCTAATCTGAAATTTGGGGATAGTTTTAAAGATGAACTTGATAGGTTGAAATGAAGAATGATTTTGAATTTTAGAATGCTCTCTCCTAGAGGCATGAATATTGACAGTAATATAACATTGTAACATACTTAATGTAATGATTAGTGATTTGGTATTATACTATAATATGTTTCCATATTCTAAATGATATAATATGAATATAAGTTTCATGGGAATGTTTTTGTTCATGCTGCTTCTAGATATATATTGTATACAAATGTAGAACTTAAAATGATGAGTTTTTCCTAATTGTACTGATTGAATAATTGTGTAATTAATTGTCAGAATTGGCTATATATTGGGTGTGCTTTTATGTTAAATCATTCCTTAGAAGGCGAAAGGCCGAGGTAACAGAATAAACTTACTATTGGATTATATACTCTGGCAAATGGTGGATCTGTGTGTAGCATTCTATTTGTTTTTTTGCTTCATGTACCTTTTATTGGTGTTTTATAATTCCTAAATTTGATCAATTGCCAATTCTGTAAAAGATCAAGCTAGAATTCAGGGACTGGTAGATAAACTACTCCTTTGTTTGAGGATTAAAATCTATGGAAATTAGTGTCAAAGAAAAAAAAGTTGTCTGTTTTGAAATCAACAATTTATATTACCCTTACGCCCTCAATAGTGCTGTTTGTAATGATGATAATAAGATTAGGGGACCTAAGGGATGTTGTTTATAGTGAGTTCAGTTATGAGGATAACTTATTGATGGTTGCTAGAACATACTACTCAACAATAAAGGGTATTTTTAGAAGTATTATCAGCAGGGTTGAACAACTCTTACTCCCACATTATAATATGATTGTTAGACCTTAAACTGAATATTGTGCCTCATTGTTTGTGTATAATTGTGGCCAGTTAACATTAGAAAGAATTCATACTCTTTTTACAAGTCAGATCAGTAAGGTCAAACATTTGTGTTATACGGATAGGGCAACAAGGTTGTCATTGTTTTCAGTTAATTGCAGGTTACTTAGGGTGACCTTATCTTAATCTATAAATGACTAAAAAAATGATCTATTTGCAGCCACTTTAAGCACTGAGTTTAGGTCAAATCAACCAGGGACTAGAAACATTTTGATGTATATGTTGACTCTCCAGTATTTAATTCTGCTCTAGGGAGAGGGTCACTCTATAGAAGAACAAGTCATATCTCTCAACTGTACAGATATTTGCAGAATGTCCAGATTTTTGCCTCATATTTTGGACCATTTTCATAAAATTGTGATTTTCTAGCAAATCATAGAAGCTTGAAGTAAAACAATAACGACAGCCATTTGAGTTTCAGACTTCATATCCTTCAGAAAATCCATGCTAATGCAATACCTCTTATTCTATCTACTTTCTAAGTTTGTAAGAGCAATAGTTAAAAATTGTCCCTATTTTTGGGCCTTTGTCCCCCCATAGCTTTGTTCAAATTTCTTGCTCTAAGAGGTTGAGAGGCATGGAACAAGTGTTTTTTGGAATGGTCTTCTATTATGGATTGGAATGGCTGAGTGTCTGGAGAATATAAGAGAGAATGGGGCGAATATTTAAGTAGTAGGTATATACATTCTCAGTATCTTTTGATAAACTCAAAGACTCTTAGTAAGCTTTGGGTTTGAGATATATACAATGAATATTGAGCACTGAACATTGAACTCTGAGCATTGACTAAAATAAGCTAACCATACCTTAAGACCCCTAATGCTCATGTCAGGTGTAAAATGAGTAATTAAATATTGCAGAAATCAAAGTAAACCCTCTTTTGCCCATAGGATTGCACATTTAGTACATAATCATAGATTTAATATCAGAAATGATATAGCCCACAAAGTCTTCCTATTATCTTTTGGTTGAGATGATGGTCCTCCTTATCTCATGCCTTCTTTTTTACCTAGTCATTTTAAAATGGACATATGCCTATCCCTCTCATGCCTGAATTCAGGCAATGATTTGACCATACTGCCTTTTCAGAATGTTGTACCAATGAACAGCCAGTCTTTTTGCAAAACAACACTCATATTCATTTTGAGCTACTCATGATATATTCTAAAATTGTGACATTTTGCTGCCATACATTTTTATAGGTTCATAGGTTGGTACTGGGCTATCTGCCCGAAGGCATATATTAGCCCAGCCACATTGTGCGGTATTCACCGCCCCTTTAGTAGTTCCCTAGACTCTTGTACAAGCAGCTAGTACCCTTGGCCCCTATCTAGTAGTGCTGTTGGTGTGATCCCCGGTGTGAACTTTCTGTTACCCATCCAGTCATCAAGGTTCCTCTTGAAGAGTGATAGTGAGGGACTCTGTCTTATGTAGATCGGGACCCTGTTCCATAGTAAGGGAAGTCTCTGCAAAGGGAATCTGTCCCTCCAGCATGTTTTGAAAGATAGCACCTTCTTAAATAGCATGATTTTTCTTGAGGCACTTAAAACCTCTTTCAGGTTTCTCATCTGCCTGCATTCATCAAGATAATAACTATTAAATTCATTTGGCCTGAGTTATATGTCTTCTGATGAGATATCTTGCACAATTTCTGTTGTCCTTTTTTCAATAACCTCTACATCCTTATAGTGAGGAGCCATCCATAAATGCACATAAATGCACTTCCTGCTGGTGTTGGACCTTCATATGGGTCCCACTATTCCAGCAGTCCTCCTTGCTGTTTTCTCATACTGGTTGCTTAACTTCAGATCATTTGATGACACAAGTCCCACATCTCCTACCAATTTTGTTGTTCCCTTTAAAAGGTGTGTTCTGTTTTACTTGGTTTTGTTGCAGAACCAATATTTATCTTTCAGTTTGGACTGAATATAACCTGCACATTTTATACTCTTATGCCAGTTCTCTTCATAACTTTTCTTCAACTGCATTTGTCTCAGTCTTGTTACATAAGATTTTGCCATCAGCAAAAAAGAAAGCCTCTAATTCTATCCACACAGCAATGCTTCTTACAAGTCTTTCCATCCAGACTAAGCCCTACAGTATGCCACTCATTACGTTCCATTTATCTGAATGAACTCTGTAGATTGTAACCCCAATGTTTGTTGCCTAACCAATGTTTTAACCAGTCTGTCTAATTTTGTTAGTTGAGTCCTAAATTTAGGATAAGATGAGACTTATTTGATTTGTGGGGGACTACTTTCCCAGAAACTGGGACCTTATACACAGAAGCATTTATCTGTAAAATTAAGTTTAGTTTATAGTCATCAAAAGACTCCTCAGAAGTTTGTTAATGTTTTTAGAGGACAATACATTCTAGAACAGTAACCTTTGTGGATTCATAGACAGAAGGAGCTGTCAGTAAAATTTGTTCTAGCCTTTTGGCAGTGTAACAGGTGAACATGATGGGGGAGGTAGCAGTCAACATAATTTACATGGGATTTGATTCAATCACACAGGCTAATAAGTGTCCAAACAGAGAGATTAAATCAGTAAGAAGAGGAGAGCAGTATTGCTGGAACTTAATTCGTTCTATGTCTTGGTGAGCACCTTCACATGGTGGCTGTTGTTTACAAAATCTCACCAAAATGACACTGATCTATAGATTCTATTTTATATATTACAAAGAAATGTAGGTAAAAAAATTAAAAGAAGAAGACTGGGTGCACAAGTTCCAGGATAAAATGTGCCCACTGCTGGCATATGCACTGGTATCAGAACTGGAAAAAAGGCAGCGCAGAACCCTCAGGATATGGAAGCATTTCAGTCACAGGCTTAGGCTAGGCTCAGGGGAGAGTGGCCTTCCTACTGTAGAAAGAAGAAGTAGTTCAAAAAAGCACAAAAATGAACAGACCAAAAAAGAGACGTAGCTGATAAGTGATTGCTGAGGATAAGGAAGAAATTATGTATGGTTACTGTCATGCAAAAAGCCCAGAATTTCCAGACATAGGACATGTAGCAAGAGTAAGGTTGAAATTAGGTGAAATAAACATACTGGGACAAGAAAAAATGTCAAAAGCTACAGATAGAAATTTAAATTCCTTAATGCAACAGATCAAGGAAACACATTACAAAGATGAAGAAACATATGGCTACCTCAAAAAATAAGTGGAAGAGGAAGTGGGAAATAATAACAAAAACAGAGGCTTTTGAATGGTATAAAAAAGAAATATAGACAGGGAAAAGAAAAAAAAATCTGACATGATGTGATATTTATGCAAAGAAGAAAGCCAAACTAATCAATCGGAAACCATCCAGGTGCAATTAACCATAGGCAAGACTGTTCTGCAATTTGTAGCATGTTACAGGCCACCCTCGCAAACTCAGGAACCTCATATGGCCTTCCTGAAAACACTGGAGGGGATAAATGTATCTCCGAACACCATCATACTAGGTGACTTCAACTACCCTAATATAGACTGGGAACACTACTCAAGCCCAAACACTCTAGACCAAAAGTTCCTGGAATTCATAAACTCAAATGCCATGGAACAACTAGTCACCATCCCCACAAGAGGAGAAAACATACTTGATCTCATCATCACGAACATGGGAGCACAATGTTCAACGCCGGAAGTATACCCCTCACTGGTGAGATCTGATCACAAACTAATCTCGCTGGAGGTCCTCATCCCGCCCCCACCCGAAATGAAAAAGACCACAGTAAAGAACTTCTCGAAAGCCGACTTCACACTTCTAAAGACTAGTGTGGTCTCCTTTAAGGCCCCTGAGCCGGCGGTTAACATTACTCAAACCGCTGAATCACTTACAAATGCCTTCTACCAGCACCTGCAGGGCTGCATGGATCAGGCAATCCCAAGCAAAACAAAGACTCTTTGTACCAAAGGCAAGCGTCCAGTCTGGTGGACCCCAGCCATAAACAAACTCTAGAACAAAAGGAGAAAGCTACTACAAGATAGAGCAAAATCCTTAAAAAGGAAGACACCGCTGATCACTATAAGTAAAAAGCTAAGAGCTCTCATAAAATCATCCAAAGCTAATTTTGAGAAAAAAATAGCTAAGGACTCTAAAGACAACCATAAGGCATTCTTTAGCTATGTCAGAAACCTAGGAGGAAACTCCCAGATATGCTCAGAATTAGTTCAAAATGATGTGAAGATTACTGATCCTACAGACATTGCCAACATACTGGCTGAAAGGTTCAGTGCAAACTTCTCCCTAAAGGAGAGATATCTATACCAAATGATTGTAGCCCCCCAAACATCTCTAACGAACAGGTGAGAACTGCTCTCTCCAAGGCAAAGAACACAGCATCCATGGGACCTGATGGAGTTCCCGGCTGTGTGCTCCATGAACTCAACGAGGAATTAAACCCACAGTTAGGACAGCTGTTTAATCTTAGTCTCACCTCCGGATACGTACCCAGGGAGTGGCGTACAGTGACTGTGGTCCCACTCCACAAAGGCGGTGCCTCCACCGACCCTGGAAATTACCGTCCCATTAGCTTGACAAGCCTTATCTGCAAAGCCATGGAGAGGATCGTAATGGATCTCATAAATAAAGACATAGGGAACTTGCAGACTTTGGATCCAACCCAGTTTGGCTTTGTCAAAGGCAGATCATGCCTTCTAAACTTGGTTGACTTTTTTGAAACAGTCACCAAGGCCATTGACGAGGGAAAGGCAGTCCATACAGCCTACCTAGACCTGGCGAAGGCTTTTGATACAATACCTCACTCGGGTATCATTGAAAAACTCATCAACTTAAATGTAAACCCATACATTACAAGATGGGTTGCAAACTGGCTGAGTAACAGAACCCACAGGGTCAGAGTTGCTGGCGCCATGTCAGACTCAAAGCCTGTCACAAGTGGTGTCCCACAGGGCTCAGTCCTGGGCCCACTCTTGTTTGGCATCTACTTTTCTGAAGTACAAGCAAACACAGGAGGGTTATGGCTGACAAAGTTTGCAGATGACTGCAAACTGGGCGCCGTAGTTGAAAACACATCCGACACAGATATCCTTCATAAGGGTCTCACAGAAACGGATAACTGGTGCCAGAGCCATGGCCTAAAGTTAAATGCCAAGAAATGCATAGTCATACCCTTCGGGAAAAATAAGGTTACCCCTAGCTACCATATAGGTGGCAATCCCCTGAACACAGAAGAAGTTATTAGGGACCTGGGAACCCAGGTTGACAGTAGCCTTTCATTCGACACTCATATTGATAAAGTAGTTAGGAAGACCTTCTACATTGCCCACCTTATCATGAAGGGATTCACATCTAGATCAAGGGAAGTCATAGTCTCCCTATACTCATCACTCATCAGACCAATGATCAAGTACAATGCCCCACTCGGAATGTATCTGACCCGACACTTGCAGCAGCTGGAGAGGCCACAAAAGTTCCTCACCAAAAGGATAAAGGGTCTCAAAAATCTGTCTTATGCTGCCCGACTGAAAGAACTCCAGTTATATTCAGTTGCTTACCGCTTGCTCAGAGGTGACCTATGCCTGACATACAAGGCCATGTCAAACCCAGATTTGATGAACATGCTTCATCTCAAAAATCTAGATCCCTCAGAGCCACAAGGGCGGGAGACTTAAACCTCGACACGGTTATTAATAGGACGTGCTGGAGGGATAGATTCATCACCCAAAGACTCCCTATGCTGTGGAACAAAATCCCGGTTTATATGAGGCAGAGCACCTCGCTGGCCTTGTTCAAGAGGAATCTTGACCAATGGATGGGAGATCGCAGATACACCCCAGGGGTTACCTCAGTGTCACTGCTCGACAGAGGCACAGCAAAATAATGGGCATAGTTTCTCCAAACTAAAGGGGTGGCGTAAGCCACAAAACTATGGGCTAGGCTTATAAATGCCCTCGGGCAGATAGCCTAGTATGAACCTATGAACCTATGAAAAAAGAGCATTCCAAAAATATTTGAAGAGAAATACAGGCAAAGACAGATATGATAAATTTCGAAAAAACAAACAAAACTCAGTAAACTTGTAAAAACTAAAAGGAAATAACACACTGAGACACTGAATATGGTGAGCGCTTTCGTTTACTACTTCAGTAAACTTCTTCAGACAATTAATAACAGGTGAAGGTAACATTTATATACAATCAAAACTATGACATCATGGAACAATACAAAAAACCAAGCCCACAAATTAAAGGGCCAAACTCCGAAATTAAAAAACAAGAACCTTTTAAATATAAAACAAACATTACTAAATATATTATAAATATAAATTACTTAAATATGTTCAAAGAACCAAAAATTAAAAACATTAAATTATCTCATCAGAGCTCTCAATTTTAAGATACTTTTGAATGAAATAGCTTCATTCAAACCAGGCATTATAGTTGCATTCAATCTTATTTGCCATATTAGTTCTTTCTTGTCAAGTTTTAAATCACTTGGACCACCCCTTTCATTATTTGTGACTTTTTCTAACACCAAAAAATTAAATTCATGTAAGGGATTAGAATGAATATGTCTTGCAAGTGCATTATTCAAGTTTAGTTTACTTATTGCATAAATATGCTCGTAGATTCTGTTTTTTAGATGTCTTTCAGTGTGACCAACATAAAAGGCCGGGCAGCAGGTACAAACCCCTAAATAGACAATACCCATAGTATTACAATTATACTTTCCTTTAATTTCAAAAACCATGTTTCCAATGTTGACCTGTTTTGTCACTTTTATGTATTTACACCATTTACATGACCCGCATTTGAACATGCCACAATGGGAGCCATAAACTTTAGGTGGGCCGCTTTCTAATATAGTTTTCAGATTCCTACCTTGCCTAAAAGCAAATTGAGGCCAATCACCCAATTTGTTTTTAATTAAACTATCTTCGGCTAGAAAATACCAATTTTTATTTATGATAGATCTTAACAAGTGAGCATCCATGGAAAAGGTGGTAACAAAGCTAATTTTAAAATCGTCATTATTGGAAGTGCTAGTAGTTTGTTCAATACTAATAAGCTCACAAATATCACCACTAGGGATAAAACCATCAATCACATCCATTGTGTTTCCATCAGGGTTTATTTTAAGAGATAATAATGGTTTAAATATCCCTAGTGAACGTTTATTATGGACTTCCTTAAAAAGAACCTCAATTAAAGACTTAGGATATCCTCTCTTAAGAAACATTTCCTTTAAGAATTCGCATTCCTTTATGAAATCACTTTCCAAAGTAATCATTCTAGCTGCCCGAACTAACTGGCCCTTAACCACACTTTTCTTTTGTGGGTAAGGGTGGCAGCTAGTAAAATGTAGGAAGGTGTTGGAGTACGTGGCCTTCCTAAATATCTTAGAAATATTCTGTCTATGGTAATGGGACTTTGTTAATTCAATATCCAAATAGGAAACACTAAGAGGTTGAAAATCCCATGTAAATTGTAAGAAATCAGTGAACCCAGCAATATGATCCATGAAGGTTCTAATTGTTTCAATTTCACCTCTCCAAAGAATGAACATGTCATCCAGGTATCGGGTGTACCATGTGGCCCCTACCTGGATGAAAGTATCCTTAAACAGGAATTGTTTCTCCCAATGAGCCATGATTACATTGGCAAAAGTGGCTCCACAAGGGGAACCCATGGCCACACCCATCCTCTGGAGATAAAATTGTTTATTAAAGGTGAAATAATTATTACTCAAAATCAATTCCAATAAATATACTATAAGATCAATAAGAGAACCTGCCATATGATGTTCAAGTAAGAAATCCCTGACCCACTCACACCCTATATCTTGAGGGATCACAGTATATAGGTCTTGTACATCGATAGTGAGAAAGTTGACATCATCCATAAAAGGAATGTTATTAATTGTGTTTAGGAAAGTCCATGAATCCTTACATATCTGTTTTTTGCTATTCAATACTTCCTTTAATTTAATATCAACGAACTTAGCGCAGGCATATGTAATACATTGCCTGCCATCAATAATAGGGCGAAATGGAGGGTTATTTAAATTTTTATGGATTTTAGGCAATCCAAATAAAATGGGGGTAAGTGGGTAAGAAATATTAAAGTAATTAAATAAATCCAGATCAATCCTGCCATCCAGGAATAAGTCACGAATAAACCCCCTAATACGTTGGTAAGCTCCATTAACTACATTTAGGGAGGGCTTAACATAGGCTTCACCCTCTAATAGCAGATTCATGCATTGGATATAATCACAATTATCCATAAAAAGCAAACCCCCTCCTTTGTCTGGTTTTAAAATACGTATGTCTGCAAATTTTAAATCTTTCAACAGGTCTCTTTCAGCTGAAGTCAAATTAAAGGTGTCCCTGTTATATAATGGCTTATCATGAAACAAAGATCTAAAATCATTTTCACAAATCCTTTCAAAAAGCAAGATGGATGGATGTAAACCAGGCTTAAAAATACTAAGTACCCTAAAATCTGTAGTTAGGCTAGTATTATGTCCCAAAAGAACATTTAAGTTTAATTTCCTGTGAGCTTATTAGTATTGAACAAACTACTAGCACTTCCAATAATGACGATTTTAAAATTAGCTTTGTTACCACCTTTTCCATGGATGCTCACTTGTTAAGATCTATAATAAATAAAAATTGGTATTTTCTAGCCGAAGATAGTTTAATTAAAAACAAATTGGGTGATTGGCCTCAATTTGCTTTTAGGCGAGGTAGGAATCTGAAAACTATATTAGAAAGCGGCCCACCTAAAGTTTATGGCCCCCATTGTGGCAGATTAAATGCGGGTTATGTAAATGGTGTAAATACATAAAAGTGACAAAACAGGTCAACATTGGAAACATGGTTTTTGAAATTAAAGGAAAGTATAATTGTAATACTATGGGTATTGTCTATTTAGGGGTTTGTACCTGCTGCCCGGCCTTTTATGTTGGTCACACTGAAAGACATCTAAAAAACAGAATCTACGAGCATATTTATGCAATAAGTAAACTAAACTTGAATAATGCACTTGCAAGACATATTCATTCTAATCCCTTACATGAATTTAATTTTTTGGTGTTAGAAAAAGTCACAAATAATGAAAGGGGTGGTCCAAGTGATTTAAAACGTGATGAGAAAGAACTAAGATGGCAAATAAGATTGAATGCAACTATAATGCCTGGTTTGAATGAAGCTATTTCATTCAAAAGTATCTTAAAATTGAGAGCTCTGATGAGATAATTTTATGTTTTTAATTTTTGGTTCTTTGAACATATTTAAGTAATTTATATTTATAATATATTTAGTAATGTTTGTTTTATATTTAAAATGTTCTTGTTTTTTAATTTCAGAATTTGGCCCTTTAATTTCTGGGCTTGGTTTTTTGTATTGTTCCATGATGTCATAGTTTTGATTGTATATAAATGTTACCTTCACCTGTTATTAATTGTCTGAAGAAGTTTACTGAAGTAGTAAACAAAAGCGCTCACCATATTCAGTGTCTCAGTGTGTTATTTCCTTTTATTTTTTACAAGATATGATAAATTTCACAATACGAAAATAAGATTACAAAAGGAGAATGTAAAAAAAAGGGGGTGGGAATTACAGAGGTACAAATTAAACAAACCAAAACTGAAGTGATAAATCATCTGTGAGGCAAAGAGTTTAATGTGGAAGTTACAATACAGCCAGTGTTGCAATATGGTGGACTAGTAGAGGCCAGATACATTTGAACAGACTGAATGACAGGG